>NC_056583.1:5149744-5369744 GCF_018340385.1 Cyprinus carpio
GGTCCATTCATAATTTGTGAATTATCTAAAGAAAACAAAACTAAATTTTTCACAAAGAAAAGGAAGAAAATTTGTTTTAAGACAATTAATAAGTGACATTGTATGGCAGCCAAGAACATTTTAACCACTCTTCCCAGTTTTGGCTACCTACTATAAAGGAAAAAAGTAAATAATAAAATATTATTTAAAGTATATTTACAGTACATTTCTACATACACATCAAAACAGGGCTACATTTATAGAATTAATAAAACCACTGTGACTGGATGGGTTGATTATTATTACTCCATTACACTGTGAAGAAAAGGTGCTTAATTCTAATGAAAATAGACTTGAATTCTTATGTTACTTCTGAATATGTCCTGGACTTGACTTTTTATCACGAGATTCCCGCAAAAACATTGTGATGCTTAATTTTGAACAAGAAAGAAAACACAGTGAGGATTTGAACACAATTTATTATGATCTTAAATAATTAATTTGATCATCCAGTGTATGTTTTTTTTTTTCCCATCATTTGTTACCATATCTATCATCCATGAATGCTTGGGTGATTTCTCAATGCACCAAAACCAAAGTAAAATTGCCCCCCAAACCACAGCAGCCTTGAAAAGTAGTAATAGTAGTAATACTAGAATGATTACAAATGACAGGCTGACAGAAAGACTTCTACATCTTAGATCCAATACACATGAGAACAGTTAAAAGTGCATCACGTCAATCAACATGACGCATACCAGTGAGCGTTCGGATTTCAGCTGTATCTGTAACTGCATAGGGAGCCCGGCGCTGGGTTGGGATGTAATGGGACACAGTGTATTTTAGTGAAGCTGAACAATGGTGTTGTGATACTGTCATCTTTCTTAAAAAAAAAACAAAAAAACAAAAAAAAAAAAACCTTAAGCATTAGCAAGACTGTGAGTGTATACATACAGAACATCATTTCCCCATCTCTTGTGTGTTATGCTGTTTAGAAAAATCAAAATAGAGTGAATCACATGCATGAAAATATTAGTACGCTGAATAAGTCTTTAAACAGAACTACAGCGGCTCCAATGCGTGTACAACTAAAAAACTGCAGTAGATTTGAAAGAAACATCAGTTGTTAAAATCAAGCTGGCTTTTTTTTTCCATTTACAAACATTTTTCTTGATAATAATTATACAAGTGCATGTGAAGTGCGTTCCCTTAAAACTGGAATCAGAATTGGTAGTTCATTCCTACACACTTGCCAGTGCATTAATAATTTTGTGAGCCACTTTCGAATTTATACAGTGTAAGTTATGTACATCAAGCTCCAACAGCATTATACACCCCGACATTATGTGTCCGAGAGGAAAAAAATGTAAGGCGAGTGTAAAAGGTGATTCGAATGAGTCCCTCCATTTCTGTCAATCTGCAGTAAGTTACATGGCCTCTTTGGTCACAGAAGTGCTTAGGCACTGCCGTGGAGCATCTCAGATCGGACACCCCAGTCGACTGAAACGTTGCACCAACAAAGTCCTCTCGATCATTAGCCATTCCGTGTTATTGACAGAAACCAGTTGTTTTTTCATGCTCATGCTAAATCAAAAGTCATCTGGCTGAAAACCATTTGTTGTATGAAAGCTGCAGACACATGATCCTCATCCCCTGACCTCCTGCACACTCCCAGTGATCCTTCTTGTAGGAAAATGGTTCTGAAACACTTTCAGATCTGAAATACAGTGACATAGAGGAATATATCAACTTATTTTATTCATGTAAGAACAAAGCGTAGCTTTGAAATTGATAAATAGTGGAGTCTAAAATTCTGAGAGCACACTGAAAATCTGGGATTCAAAATTGAATTTAAAACTGGAAATAAGCAGAGGCCAGGTCACTAGCCAGGTTATCTAGGTCACTAATTAAATCTAAGCCCCCCACCCCACACACAAAAAAAAAAAAAAAAAAAAAAAAAAAAAAAAAAAAAATATATATAGTTATAACTTGTCACTAAGCAAAACGTGTTGTGAAAGCCATTTGGACTTTAGATGTCCAGTCATTGTGCAGGTTCACAATGCAAGACCCAAATGACCCTTCAAAACATGTTGTCCTGGTCTGCACACAATAGCATGAGTTAAAGAACAATTGCATGGACTAGTTTGCTGAGCCTGCATGTCATCAGTGGGCTGCTTTTCAACTGAGCTGGAAAAAGCGCTGTTGCAAAGCACATTTCTCGGGTGACTACTGTGTTGATGGAGGACTACTTTATTGACTTCCACTAATCCTAGTTTTATGCCTGGACTTACCAAAACGAGCACAACTGTTACGATTGACCCATTTTTTCCCTTTGTCTTCCTTCCTTCTTTATGCCCTTCTCTCCTTCTCCAGCCTGAAACAACAAAAGCTTGAAGTTAGAGATGAGAGCCGTCATACTATCCCCTAAAGGGATATTATTCCCAATGCCCATCCATGGTAACACACGACAAATGCTATAAGAGAAAAAAAAAAATGAATTAGTGAGAGACCAATGTTCCCTCTATTTTTTTTTTCCCAAAACCTATTTTTATAGACCATTCAGACACATAAGCAGAAACACCACCTGTGCAGTCAGTTTTCTCAAAATTAATTTATTAGGAGTTTTTTTTTTATGTTAATTAAAAATTAACAAAATGAACAGTAAAAGCATGACAGTAAAGCAATGTAGATAACTTAGGTAGCATTTAGGCTATCTATCTAGCGTAGTTATATACAAGTTATGCATTACTGTGCTTTTTTTTGTGTTTGCATTTGTGAGGTAATTTAAGATTAACTAGGTTTGTTAAGATAACTTGTATAATCATGAGAAAAGTAAGTTATGCTCATGGGAAAACAAAACATTCTGAAGTAATTTTTCAGTATTATTTGTTGTAGGATGCAGCCTAAATTAAATCAGCATAGCATCAGTTCCATACTGAAAATCAATGGGCATGCGGATGGACTCCAGTTGTGACAGTTTAGCTTATTCAAGCTTATTTCCCCACACATTTTTTTTTTTTGAGTCTGCTTTCTGATCTGAATGTTTTTTTTTATTTTTGTTTGTTTGTTTTTTGTTGAGCAACAGTATGTGGCCACACAGCTAGAGGGAACACATATGTGTCCACAGATGTTAACTCCATTAATAAAGCCACTTCAAAGCAAAATCAGGAAACTTGGGTTAAATTTCGGATAAAACAGGCTGTTCTGAAATGTTCTGCACACTGCACTAGCATCAGCACCGCACACAAATCCAACCTCAGTGTGCTCTCTGAGGGGCCCGGGGCCCCCCTCTTCCTCCTGCTCGGCCCTATTGGCCTGCCGGGTATGCTTCCCACGCTTTCTCCTGCCTTTGTCCTCAACACCAGCTGTGCGACGCACCACTTTCCGGATGACCTAAGAGAAGGGGGCAAAGTCATGTCTAATGGTACTGGATTAGACCCACACGGGGGCAGAAGGGAAGAGAAAAGACTTGGTAAAATGAGGAGATGGTGATGGGGTGGGCATGGACATTACTTTTCTGGTGACTATGTTTCCATCTTCATCTGTGTACTGCTCCTCTGTTACAGTCTCAACAGGGATGTTTCTGGCCTGATCACCCTACACAGGTGGGATGCATGATGAAACATTACAGATCTTTTACTATGGTTTGCCGATGACAATAGATGGATGCGTTTAGTCATTCAAACAAACATACAAATTGGTCAATCCAACACTATAGGCCAACTGTCTTATACATCTTCCAAATGACATGCCAAAAACATATCTCTTTAAATTAATCCAGTAATAACTGACTTTTGAATTCTAATAATATACAGTGGTAGTGATGGGCCAGGTTATTTTTTTTTCTCTGTTTGTAAAATTTTGGTTCAATCAAAACAAAATCTGTGAAATCAAGACGCACAAAATGTATGAAACTTAATACTAACATGAAGTATTAGTAGTGATGCTAACCTTAGCAAGCATCTTTAATTAATCAAAGATAGGGGAAGCAGAAAAAAATACAGGAGAATAAAATTAAAAGATGAAAAACAGAAAAATACACTTCAAAAATCACAGCAACTTCATGAAAAGTGGCAGTGTGCTAATCACTTCATTCTCTCTTAGCACACAGACTAAAAGCACACGCAAAGTCTGTAGCACACAAACTGGCCCAAATCTACAAGATTACCAACTCATAGTACCTTCAGAATCACTCTCCGCCGATACACTCTGGTGGTGACAGTTTCTTCCTCATCAGAGCTGGATTCATTATCTCTACGAGCTTCCTGCTAGAGTCAGGTCAGCACATTACAGCAGTGCATGAGCCATCAAACTCATATGAAGTGTTTCAGACCTTCAACTAATGTTCTTCAAGTCACAAATCTTCACTACACTGATGGTGACCCGGAGTTTATAATGGTTATTATTTCTTTCAGTGGAGAATGTAATCATGTTTACATAAGCAGTTATAATCAATACAATGTTTTTTTTTTCTTTTTCTGTTTGTACACAAACAAAGTTAGGTAGCTTCAGTCGAGGTATACATGAAGCATTTCAAGCATAATCTAGTACTTCAAGGATTATGCATGCATTTATTTACATTTATGCATGCATTTAGCAGACGCTTTTTATCGACATTCAGGCTATACATTTTTATTTTTATCATTATGCGTGTTCCCTGGGAATTGAACCCACAACCTTTTGCGCTGCTAACGCAATGCTCTACCACAGGATTAAATTTAATACATGTCACATTCTTTTATTAAAATTCAATTTGATTATTGTTTATCTTTGTTGTAGCTTGAGACTTGAGAGACTGGTGAAGACATGATGGCATTTACAGTCAATTACTATAGGGCAAAAGTTTCAGTGCAATGAAACTGTCACAAAGGAAGAGCCCAAAAGACTTTCTGACTCCCTGGGCAGTGAACTTAGGCTACGTTTACACGAGAACAATGTAGTCAAAAAGTTTTTCCCTTGCGTTTTTAAAAAGTTTCACGTATACACGACAATGTTTTCAAAACGATTTGCGTTTACACATAACAGTCTGCGAAAACGGCCAAAAACGCTGTATTACGTATGCCAGGCCAGTAGTTGGCGCTGTCACCTTGTTAGTAAAAAATACCTGTAGGGAAGTGACGATTATATGTTGTATATGATGCGTCTCCGCTGTTGGTTGTAATATTAGTGAAGTAAATCCACTCTTTGCTGAAGAAGTGTTAGCAAACTCTTGAGCAGCAACAACAGTACCATGTACTCCGCCAATCGTTGTGTAACGTTATGTTTGCTCTCGCTTGCCTTTAAAATCGACATGTACTGCGCAGGTCTACATACCTAACACGTACTATGCACATGCATGGCATTTTCAAAAACTTGCACTTTGAAGCCTGTTTTAAAAAATATGTGTTTTCAGTCCCCAAAACGCCGCTGTCGTGTAAACGAACAGGCAAAACGCATAAAAAGCTTCCCGTTTTTGGCTGAAAACGTTGACGTGTAAACAGCCCCTTAGTTCTGAACAAGGGAGAAGATTGAGACACCCTGAGCTATGTGAGTACATACTTGGTTAAAAACTTGGTTTATCTTTCTAAGAAAATCTAAAAAGCATTGATGGTTATTTTTTAAGGTCTCTTGAAGAAAATTTTACCTGGACTATAGGCTCGGAAATGTCATCCTCCCTGTTGTTTGGTCCTCTGTCCTCTACAGCCTCCCTGCTCACTTCTTGTCCAGAGTCTTTCCTAGCTTTGCCCTTTGTTTTGCTGGAAGACTCACTGGCATCTGGTGACAAACAAGCTTCAGCTTGGAGCTTTTCATATTCCCCATTTTGCCTCTCAGTTTGCACTCCTGGTGTTGAGGACATTAGTTCTTGGCTGTGGAGGCATCGAAGTTTGAAATACATTAGTAGATTGATACCTAACCTGCTGAGCTTGCAGAATAAGAATACAGTATGTTGGTAGAGGTCACTGTTCTTACCCAGTATCCAGTCTGTGGTCAGAAGTTGCCATCTTCCCATTTGCACCTGATGTCTCACTTCGCAGACCTGAAATGGAAGACATGTCTTTTTCTGCCAGCTGCACTTCACAGAGTATCGCTTGCAGCCTCTCCTCAGTCATCTCCTCATCCTCTGAGCCTTCCTCCAACTTAATGTTCTCCAAGAGAGACTTTATTTTCTCTTGGGTCATCTCTTCATCTTCTTCGTCAAACCCAGACTTGCCACTCTCTCCAGGAGCTTCGCTGGCTGAGACACAAACGGGAAGATTAGGTTGGACTTCCTTCTGCTCTTTTACTGGACTTTTTGGGAAGACATCTGATTCTTTTGAGGTTCCCTCACTGTCACGCTGTTCCGAGGGCACTGCTATTTCTTTGCTGACACTTAAGTCATCTTCAGCTGGCCCATCTTCTTGGCTAACAGACTCCCGGCCTCCAATAGAGCTGTCCTCAGCCATGACGGTAGGTGGCTTGGTATCTGCAGACACTGAGCCACTAGTGGCTGGCAAGGACAGTTCACTGGGTCTAACAGGGGCACTAAAGGGGAAATTTAGCCTACTGTCATAGCCAAAGTAATCATCCTGGCGCAGAGGGGTAGGGGGTTCATAGGTCAGCTCTGAGGGACTCTTGAGCTCCAGCTCAATGCTGTGGTAACCTGAGTGATACAACACAGTGAGATGGAGGCGAACACCACTTGTGCACAATGCCACAGCAACAGATGTAATGACAGAGGCCTTTGAAAATGTCATGGAGTATCATATTAGGGTGGCATTCTGAACTGAATGAGCCCTCACATTATGACTTATAAGGAGTTTTCTGGGTTATTTGCAGAAGATAGAATTGTCTCACCTTAAAAATTAGTTACAATTAATAACCATTTTCACTGAATCTTAAAGGTGCTCTATGTAGGATTGACACAGAGTGGTTGGACTAGGTATTGCAGTCCAAATTCAAAATATTGGAGAGGGTTTTTTTCACCCTGCCCCTCCTCCTCAGACTTGACACATGCAGGTTGCCAGATTGACTACACCAACAGGAATGAACACACATGACGATGAATGAAATGAAATATGCTGTGTTTTCCACCAACTGGCAACCCGGGGTGCCGAAATACAATTGGGTAAACTGGCAGTGGGCGGGTTTCACAAACCAAAACAGAGACCGACATTCGCACATTTTCAAAGGAGAATAACTGACTGTAGCATTGTTTTTCAGATAAACACTTATGTTAACTTAGCATGTTTCTTAAATATCTGCAAACATGTTATGGTATTTTTATGCTTTAATAGAGTCAAAAACTTACATCCAGCACCTCTAAATGCTTTAGCAAAAATACAAGCTGAGGAAACTGAGGAATAGGCATTTTCTGTGGTAGTTGAAAGGTTAACACAGATGATTGACAGCATAAGTTAACCCAGAATACTCCATTACGAATACTGTATACCATTAAGGTATGCAGCATATATTATAATTAGTATGGTTATAGATATCTGAGTGTAGTTCACCATGTAATGTTCAAAGGCAGGTTATTGCAACACTAAATATAAAGTTCAGGAACAGCGGGGTCCTGACGTAAATGGAGGAAGATGGTTGATGATGAGGAGGAAAAGGAAACAGACTGAAACTGTTTGGTCAGCACTTTAGGGATAGGAGATACAAATGATGTAGATGATGTAGGGGCAGTAGAAACTGTCATGGACACCAGGTTACAGAAAAATGAAGACAAGATATTGATCATACTGTGTTAGTAACATGAGACTTATCAGGATGATGTTGCTATATGAAGATAAGAATGCAGTGTTAATGACAGAGCGAGTTTTCATAGCATGAGTGTAGAGCTGTAGCAAGAGCTAGCACTGATTTATCCACCACAGGGAGAGCAACTATCTATATACAGTACTGCCCCACTGTGCTTTGAAATGAGGAAAAAGTGTTGCTATGAAAGAAGTTGGTAGGCAGTGGAGAAGCAGCTGGTCTGGATTTGCAGCAGAAGCACTCTATCAGGAAGGTTCAGAGGATTGTGGGATAGTGGAGGATCAGGCAGCTTGACAGCAAGCAGACATTCCATAGTAGCCAGAGCCATGCTATTGATTTTGCTTCCAAGCTACTGAATTACCGTTAGCACTACACAGAGAGAAACATTAAGCCAATCATGCTGTAAAAGCAGGTTGGATACTATTATTATGTTTTCATGTATGATTATCTGAGAAAGAATCAGAAAAGAATCAGTATAGTGAGAAAACAGAGTAAAGCACTATTGCCATTGCTGATAGCTACAGTAGTTGGTATACTTTGGAGAAGATACTTTATATACACATAAACATAATATTTATCTAAATACGTTATGAACCAAATCTTAAACCCATCAGATTCAGCACAGGAGTAGAATATAAAGCCTTGACAGATATTCTAATAGAGCACAAAAGAGAGCACCCACTTTTTTATGGCCTATTTTTTTGTAGGAATTTGGCAATTAAATAATATTTCTACAAAAGCATGTATCATCAGTTAACAACCTCAAAGGTGTGAAAGGTTTATAGATAATCGTTGGTGAAAACTAAGGGGTTTTTAA
This sequence comes from Cyprinus carpio, assembly GCF_018340385.1. Taxonomy (NCBI): domain Eukaryota; kingdom Metazoa; phylum Chordata; class Actinopteri; order Cypriniformes; family Cyprinidae; genus Cyprinus; species Cyprinus carpio. Next base: position 5,158,260 of record NC_056583.1, read on the forward strand.
ACTTATGGATCCCAACTGTTGCTCCATATAAATTTATTGTAATTCTCACTATTATTAAGATGGGGTTAAGTTTTGCTTCAACATTAGCTTATATCATGTACCACATAGATGCATGCTTTAATGCTTTCATACAAACATACAATCATAATAATTCAATATTTATGATCACACTGATCCCTGACTGGTCTAACACCAGGCTGGGAAATAGCAGTGTTGATAACTGGCGGATCTAATTGATTAGAAAAAATTAAGATTTAAACTTAAACTTGCGTTTAAGTTGATAGTAGGTTAGAATTTAGAGCAATAAGTGTTTTGCCGTGATGGTTCTATGAATCTACAGATTTGTGAGAGACATAGAAAAGTAGAGTCCAGGTAGATGGGGCTAAACTTTACCATCAGCCTGCTCCTGGGAAACTGCGCTATCATCTGCAAAACTTCTTGTGCCTGTAATGTTACCATAGTCAAATATTGGCCCTTCCAGCAATGTCACAATATCCAACCGATTGATCTTAGTCAGGACAGCGGTTAAGGCATCCGCTAAAAGGAAAAAAGAAAAGATTTTCATGGTTGCACATATTAGCTGAACAGCAAATTATGCCTTTAAATTATAAATAACATTATTTCTCTTATAATGGGTGAGAATATGATTTGGATACAGAAGTCTGTCCCAGCCAAAACCCCACCCACCTTTCTCCTCTTCATATGATTTACCCTTATTCAGAAAATTTGTAGTCCATAGGCACACTTACTTGTAGCGTTTTTACCATCTCGGCTAACCCATTTCTTTAAAAGCATGAAACTCTGAGCTGTCAGTGAGTTTGGGTTTTCCACACGGATTTGATTTATCTCATCAACCGAAAATTCCATTTCCCTGGCCAGCTCTGCAATACATTAAAAATAGATTAACGAGTCTTCTGTCTTTACCACTCCCCCGTACACATGTGCGCAGTACTGCAGTGACTGCAGATGGCACACCCTAGTGATCACAGCAGCAACCGATGCTTTGAGAAACAACAACAAATAAGGTGAAGCCATACGTGCACGACAATAGTAACACTAAAAAGTAGCATTTAGGGGTAAAAATGTGACATTATTTTCACAGATTACATTACATACGTAATTACAGAGATATAAACATATGGGGTGTATTTGTGCTAAGGTGTAATGCAACACTTAGTCCTCTAGGTGGTGTCATTTCTTACCAGTCCAACTCAGGCCAAGATGATCCGCCACAATAGCCATACGTGCATCTGTTCTTTCACAGGGGCTCTGAGGGCCTGAGAGCAGAGGATGGAAAGTCGTGAAACTCTTAAAAACGTAATATTCAGAGAGGTTAGAAAAGTAATAACATAATACCATAATTATAAATAAAAACTACCCCTTTCTGATCAAGTAAAGATAATTAAAGAATTGGGGGAGATTTTTGCATACTTTTGCCTCAATAAATTGTGTCCATATCAAAATAATAGGTTAGGGTACATTGATCAGAAAAGAGTTGCTTTTTTGTTTTGTTATAGTCCATTAACTTGGTTTTAAAATGTTAGATTTGTGAAGAATGCATATAACCAGTCTAATTGGAAAAGTTTAAAACCTGTCAGTATAATCTTACCAGAAACACAACAAATAAATCACAAAAAAAGACACGATTCAAATGTCTCTACAGCTACAGCAGAGGGTCAAATGTGAATTCATAGTATCAAATGAAACTGAACATGCAGCATCTTTGGTGCTGTGCTAGGACTGTGTGTTTGTGTGGGCTCACGAGATCTACAGGCTTCCTTAGCACCTTACAAGAACTAGGAACCAATAAACATAGCCAGGAACCCACTCACACTAGCATGCTACAGTAAAACTGACTATCCATAGAAAGAGATCTGAAAACAGGTTTACAGACCAGTACACAAGTACACAAAGAGAGAAAATGACAAATGACAGATGACATCTACAGTCAGGTCACACCACAGGCAATCACAACTAATCACAACACGGCTCATGCAACTAAGATCATACAAGTGGAAAGTTTTACAAACTAGGCTTGATCTCCACGCCGGGGGCCACTTGAGGCCCAGCACCCTGACTGCCTTCACCTCCATCAGTCCTCCTACTCCACTTCCTCCTGTCTCTGCCGGACTGCTCAACCTGTGATCTCACGTCTCTAGCAGACCTGGATGTACTGGAGGGTTGCGACGCTTCTGATAAAGATGTGTTCCTTGATGTGCTGCTTTCTTCATCCTTATCATATGCCTGCATCTTTTTCTCTTCACTGGAAAGGCAGTCCACTTGCTTTACTGCACTACTAGGTTTTGAACTATTAGAACTTTTGCCAACCTCACATAGGGGCTTCTGGACACATTTAGTGCCTGATCTACTCAATGGACCAGTTTTTGATCTTTTGTTGGTGGTTAACGTTTTGGTTGGCTGTGCTTTACCTTTCTGTTTGGCTATTGTGGTGGTCCTACATTTCTCCACTGGTGAGGAACTAACATCTTTGATCTTCATCATTGGGATTCTAGATTTAGGCTTCCCATCTGGGAATGGATCTAATCGATTCCTGGCTACTAGTCTTAACGTTTGAATTAGTCTCGAAGATGTTAGATTTTTTTTACACCCCAGTGGTGGATGAGATGCTCTCACTGGCAACCTAGACTTTGGTGGCTTTCTTGTAATGTCTTTGCATTTGGAGATTACATCATTATTCTCTGTACTGCCATCCCTGAAAGTACCAGTGTCCTTTCTGACTGAATCTTCACACGGGTTTATTACTTGATCTGAGCAAAGATCAGACATTAACAGCTGTTTGGTTTGCTTGCCACTTTGTAGCAAGCAATGTGTTCCAGCATTTAAGGCCTCAAGATTAGCGTTATTACTGTGGTTTCTGGAATTATTGGAAGTTGTCTGGAGGTATGTTTGTGGCTCTGTCCTCGACGAGTCTGTCCTTTGATTGTATTTGCTTGTTCTATAGGTTTCTGGTCCTACTTGATGTGCAGTCTCTGGTGTTTGACCTTGAGAACTATCCGAGTCTACACAAACAAAATCTCTCCTCTCAATGTTGGAAGATTTGGGTCCTATTTTAATAGAAGAACATAAAGAACTGACTTCTGAATAGGGGGGAGGCTCCATGTCATGAGATGTGTCAGAGTGGTCAGTGCATATCTGAATGATATTGTATGATATAACCGTGTTGTCCTCCATCTTAACTTGTGCTCTCTCAACTATCTGTGCATTTGAGGTGACTACATTTGGTTTTCTGACCCCATCCCCTATCCTCCCTCCAAATGTATGCTCACCGATCTGGAAAAACTGCAGCCTCTCTTCAACAAAATCCCTCTTGCTCATGTCAATCGCACCACTGCGGGTCATCTCAAACATCTTCCCTTCGTGGAAGGGGAAAGGGTTTGGCTCGCTAGTTGGTGTGCTTTCATCAGTTGGGGTTCTTGCAGGAGTTGTGTCAGGGGTTGTTGCTGTAGACTTGTCATCTACTGCTAGCCCAAACGGCTTGGGCTCATCATCTTTAATTCTAGCGTCCACTACTTCATCTTCTCCTCCCTTGCTTGACCAAGGATCAAAGCCTTTTGTTGCAACAGTTTTAAAAGGAGTATTAAACTCCTCATCTAGCTTGTAACTAAAGTAAGTGTCTGACAATCCTTGATCAGATTGTTTTTCATCCTTTTCATTGTCCTTTCCATTCTTTTGGTTTGAGGGATCAGTCTTAGCTTTGGTCTTTTTACAATCCTCAGCTGGCGATTCTTCATGAATTACTTCAAGTTTACTTTGGCAACGGTCACTTGGTCTAGATATGTTATCTGATGCCCAAAGATCCTTTCTGTTTTCATTGGAAAATCCAAATGGTTTGCCTGTAGGTTCACTTAAACCGTCATCCTCATCTTGAAGTTCATATCCATCAAGAGAGTCAATCTCAGTGGCATCAGTGTCATGAGAGAACTCTGCAGTTGTCGCTAATGAGCAATCTGTGATGGACTGGTCATTGCCATTTTGTTCATAATCATAATCGTCCACTTTTCCATTACCATTTTCCTCTGGTTCTTTATCAATCCCATTCTTGTCATGTTTTCTTGATGGGATTTTCTTCAAATCTTTGTCCTCATCAATCTTAAAAGTATATTTCTTTATTGGAATAGGTTTAAAGACAGATTCCTCCTCACTTGAATCGCTATCATTAGCTCCTGGGGGCACAGGAGATGGAGGCTGGACTCTTATTATAGGTTCAGCAAGAAGATGTTTGTCATGCTCCTCTTGGAGATTTACTTCCATCAATTCAGTCTCAGCCTCTGAGGAAGGAGTCGACCCTTTTTTCTCAGGCTGTGAGGAATCAGAATCCAAGGGTGGTGGAGGAGGAAACTCGATATATGCAACTCTTTTGTCTTTTGTCTCCTGGCCAGTTTTGTGTTCACCATTGGCTCCTTTTTCTGGTCCAGATTCTTTCAAAGGAATAGCTTTGCCTTGTTCACTATCTTCTGACTCCTCTGAAACCTCAGCTATTGGGCTTGCAATACCTGGCATAAATGCAATAAATGGTTCAGGGGTTTTCGAGGTGAGATCATAGCTGACCTCTTCTGAGCTTGGTGTCTCTGGAGTTATAGGACTTTTGCCAGAGCTGTCGACAAAAGAGAGCTGTTCTAAAGTGTCATCATCTGGGCTGCCTTGAGGAGATGTGGGCTGTTTCTGTTTAACTGCATAAATTGTTCGACTTTCTGAGCTAGCCATCTTTTTGATTGTTCCATTGGTTCCTCCTCCTCCCATATCTTTGTCAGACTGTTTCCCCACTTGAACACTTACATAGACTGGTAAAGTTTTAAGCCCTCTAAAGCTTTCTCTTGTTGTAACTGTGGATATTTTATCGACTGAACTAGTGTCACTTTGATCACTTGTTGTTCTACTTTCAGCAGAGACTTCTTCAGAGTTCTTTGTTGCACCTTCCTCTCTCTGTATCTCTGAACGCCCATGAACCCTTGGTTTGGTCAGGGTAGGTATGTGCGATGGGCTTTTTTCAGATAATTTAGTTAATGTGTCTTGATTTGCCTTCTTTGACTGATTATTGTCTGGGGAACCAGGTGATGTTCTCACAGGAATATGAGATTCTGTCTTTTTCTTAAGGGTCTTTATCTGAAAGTCATTCCTATTGATATTATCCTTAGACAAGGAAGCTGTTTTAACAGTGTCATTTTTAATATCACCTTTTAAATACTGCTGCTCTTTAATATCATTAATTGCACTATGCCTGTCTGCAATATTTCCATCTTTTAAATCTTGAGAGCTCACTTGCGTTCTATCAAACTCTTGATCTTTCATTTTCTCAAAAACTGAGTCTCTTTTTACAACAGTATCTGATGTGCTAGATTTTTCAGGTAAACATTTTTCACCCAGTTGTTTTGAGACAATGGTACTACTGCTACTGTGAGGGGTTACTTTACTTTTATCAGTTTCTGTTAGTTTTCTAGGAGGTGGGTGTCCTTCATCTGTGGAATCGGCTTTTGAGGGTTTTGAACCAGCGAAAATGTCATATACTGGTAATTTACTTTCTGGTAGTTTTTTAACTGGTTGTTTTGGCTGTGTTAGAAGCACATTCTGATCCTGTTTCTGCGCTTCTATTTCAAACTTTTGTCGAACAGAACTCACTCTCGAAGTCTTAACTGGGACTGGGGGGCCTGCATCACCTGTCTTTGCCTGCTTAGGATCTTGGTGCTGTTTTGGCTTGTCCTCACAGAACTGTGACAGCACATGCCTCTCGGGACTGTTTGGCAGACTTGCACTTTTCCTTTCGTTTGTACTGCCAAACATCTTCTGTCTGCCTTTGTCCCATTCCTCAGCTGCACTCTTTTGGTTTTTCTCAGGGCTGCTGCACGTTGAGCTTGGCCCTGACCATGTCTCTCGTGATAATCTTGTTGGTTTCTTTTTCTCAGGGGACTTGAGCTCATCATTTAACTTTTCAGTTTTGTCCCTAAAAAACTGGGAAACCTCACTAAGTTTCTCCTCTGCTTCTTTAATGGTCCGATCTACTCTATCTTCATATATGAGTTTCTCTCTATTCCTGTCCTGCCTATCCTGGGTGAATCTCATCCAGACTGCATGTTTAGGGCTACCGGGTTCTGTGGTATAATGTAATACTGTAACTTTGTCATATTGCTCATCTTGTGGGGGATATTTACCTGATTTCTCTGTTGCATCCCTTGCTGACTTTAATTTGGACTCCTTCCTGGGGCCAGCTACTGTTTCTCCATATACGCCTTCTGCCTCATGTACCTCAGTGGCTATGCTATGTGCCTGGTCTGCCACTGAGTCCTCAGTATCAGAATGTGATATGTCTAATTTTTCTGAGAGCAACATTTTCTCAGCAAACCTGTATGACTCCCCTCTCAACTCTGATAGCTCATCATCATGATACTCAATAGAATGCTGGCTTAGAAGTTTTAAAGCTTTATATGTCTCATCTGCAGTAAGCTGAGATGAACTGGGACGAGACTCTTCCTCTTGAGAAACAGGTGTATTGACTCTGGATGTGTCCAAGAAGAATGGCAGTGATTCCTCAGCAGTAAGTTCCTCTTCATCTTGAAGAACCTCATAATCACCATCAACCCTATCAACAAGTTCCTTGAGACCTCGGTCACTCTTGCATATAAACTCTGGATGCCTTTTAGTCTCTCTGATTATAACTTCTGTCGGGTCAGTTGTGTTGCCCTTTTCTATGTGTACCTCAATAATTCTTTCGACTTGGGTTTTTTTGTCTTTTTCGAGGAACCTTGGGGATAATTCATCTCCTTTAATGGTATCTTGGCTAGCTTTGTGCTCAAATAAACTGGCTAATTCTTTGGAAGGGTGTCTTCCAGACTGAAAAGCTTTCATTATGTCTCGGACTGACATTGTTTCTTCAATCTTGTCGGAGCCAGCATCTTTCAGTTGAGGTTTGTGGTAGACCATTCGAGTTGTAGTGGTGATATGAGTTTCTTCTTTGACGCATGACAGTTCCTCAGAGCTGACTTTCATCTGCAAGGCCTTTACCTTGTCTTTGACTGAGGTAACTGCTGGCTCAGGCTCAACTGGAGGCTTCAAAGCTGCTGCCTCATCCATTAGTGGCTCACAGACCTCCTCAGGATGTTCATAGCTCCTGATGACGTGAAGAACCTCAGTTCTGGTTTCTGTTATGACAGGGGGAATAGGCACATCTGTGAAGGGGGGGTTGGGCCCTGTGCTCTCTGCACTTTGAGGAGCTGATGGGGTCTTTTCACTTCTGGTTTCAAAACCACTATCTGAGAGTGGACTCTTATCTTGTTCATGGGAAAAGTCATCAGGAGATTCCAGGATAGCATCTGTGCCACTATAGGAGTCTGCTAATTTACTCAAGTCTTTCTCTGAGGGAGAGGTCCGCATACCTGTGGGTGGCATTTTGAGCTTGTGCTCCGGTTTCATGGTACGCTTCTGTTTTTCCTCCCCTTCCTTCTTTATTTCATCATATCTGCTCTTTACATCAGCTATTTTTGAAAGGGAACTGGCACCAAGATCATTCATTAAGTAATCAACTACTTTAGCTAAATTGAGATCTTTGTCCGGCACTGATTGTGGTCCAACAGGAAAGGCTGGTTCAAATGTTTGCATGGAATGCAGGGCACTCTGTCGTGCCTCCTCAATTTCATTTTTGGAGAACTCTTCCCATTCATCCTCTGAGGCCCTGTTTTTACTTGAGCTTTTGGCCTCACTCAGGACATCTTTTGTGAGAATTTCACTAACTTTGACAAGGTCCTCTTTAACTTTCTCAACCAAACCGAAAGGCTCTTCATCCTCCATTTTGGACTCTTTAGAAACATGTGAGTGGAAGCTTTTGGCTGCAGTTGAGGAGTCAGTTTGTAAGATTGCAGTCATTCTCATCAGATCTTCCTTCATATCTGCCACATCCTTAAGAATCTCTTGACTGGATGTCAATGTTGGTGCGGCAGCTGCTTTGAGGACTGTTGGGGAAATAAAAAGTGAGGGCTTTGAGGGTTTAATTCGTGATGTAGAGGACTGTGTTTGGGTGTGTGGCTGAGGTGTGATTGTTATTTTTTCTGGGAGTTTCTCCTCCTGGGGTTCAGGGAGCACATTGACCACGGAGAATACTGGAACAGACGTGGAAATGGACGATACTGATGTGGTGGTAGTGGCTGGTGATCTAAGGGTATCGTAAATAGAACTTGATAAATTTGATCTTAAAGGTGAAGATACAGATTTTAGCGCACTATAGTTTGACATTGAGCCAGCAGTAAGTGATTTCTCAGCCTCACTGAAGGCTGCACCAACACTGGCCGTAGCTGCTTGCGTTGTGGCCTGTATCCGTTCTTGTAAGCTGTAAGCCCCTCCTGTAAACAGACGGGAAGATGCAGAGGAGGATGAGGGGTATTTTACTGGTGAAATGGATCCATTTAACAGGACTGTTTCAGTACTGGATATTGCAGGCTTAGCTGATGAAGAAAGCGATGACAGAATTGTGCCCCTAGCTGTATCTGTGGTCGTTTTAATAGAGGACAAGCTTGTAATGTTTCGAAGTGGAGAGGACGCTGCTATACTTGTGGGGGCCAGGGTGGATTTGAATGATAAAGACGTGTATGTATGTGTGGTTGACTTTATAGAATCAGCTTGCGTCACTGTGGGGAAAGTTCTTTCTAGCATGGATCCAGGTGATGAAGTCAAGTTAGCTCTTGAGGACAATGAAGCAGTGAGCCCCTTAATGGACACCGGATCTGTGCCAATTTTACCCGGCGAAGATATGAGACTGGGGGAAATTTGAACTTGGTTTTGGGGTTGTTGAACCACAGTCTTTATTGGAGATGACATAGATTTGTATGTTCTAATGGGTGATGCTATATCGCTGACTGATTTTGCAGGAGAAGCATTCGATGTTCCAAGGGTGGACTTGATTGGAGACACAGAGGAAATGGACCACGCAGACTTCAGTGGCGAAGCAGATGGCGTGTTGGAAGGTGAACTGGAGAGGGAACCCAGTCCACATTTTGTTTGCCCAGGGATGGTAATAGGAGCAGTCGACCATGCCTGGTAAGATCTTGTTGAAAAGACAGGTTTGTGAGCGTAACCAGCAGGCAGTGTTCTTGTTGTACTTCGTTCGACTGTTTCTTTAAACAGACAAATGAAAATCCAACATAAAGTCAACAAAAAATGATGGAGAAACAGAGAGACCAGAAGGAAAAAATTGGTCAGTGGTGATTGTCTTTTAAGAAGTAGAGCAGCAGTTTTATGATGTGAAATGGAACTGAAGATGAGGATGGTGCCAAAATAAAGATGATCCAAAGAGATTCATGGCCCACGAAGGGTTCACAAAACAAAAATTAAAGTGCACACACGCAAAAGTATGACAAAAATGATGAACCACAAAACGTAAAATGGCAAGACAAATGCACAGGACCAGAGCAAAACAATTTCACTTTTGACTTTTGATGTGCTAAATTTTCCTCTGACTGACTACCTTCATTTACTACAGTGCCTTTTATCTGTTTGGTTTAGAGAAAAAAAAAAAAAAACGGTTCCTTCCCCATTTTGTGTATTTTGACAAAAACAGACGACTCCAAAACAAAAAGCATCCTTGTTCCTATGCTACAGCAAAGCACATTATGACAAATGCAGGCTAAATAGCTACAATGTAAAGTTCATAATATCACTCACATCATGCAGATCTGAGTAACCTTAGTGACAGGCAATTCAGTGCAAACCGTGAAAGCACCAGAGAGAATCTACCTGTGAGTCTTCATGCATTTCCGTCAAAAATGCATTAAATAATTATGCACAATCACAAAGCCAAAAGGAGCAAGACTTGTTGTAAACAGGAATTAAATAAAGGAAATGATTTTTTACTTTGATGCCATAGTGCATAAAGTTCGCATTAATAAGTCACTCAAAGTAAAATGTTATGAATGTTACAAAATATTATTCTTGCTAGTGTGGGTAAAAAAGAACAAATAGGGTAAACAATTTCCCATAAGCACAGGGCAAGCATGGCACACCAACTGAAATACCAAATTTCACATGCAAACTTAACTTTAAAAAACAAAAACAGAAAACAAGCATGTGGACTCGGTTCATGTATGGTAAAAATGTGCAGATAAAACAATGTTAATATATCATAGATGGTCACAGTAAGTCACATGTTAGCTTTAATCACTCCCAAGAATTTGGTTCTCAATATAAGTCCATACATTAGTGAAAACATCACACTCACTCGTTCCAGGCTCGGTCAGATAGCTGTATCGCTTACGTAAGGCTAGAGATGCAAAGGTATGACGTCGTTCTGGCTTTTCACTCTGTAACAACAACAGAAAGAATCCTATCAGTTCTCCCTTTATCAACCCTGGTTAAAGTTCAGCTATCTCCCTTATTGTTCTTTTCTTTCTGAAAAAACATTATGACTATAATGAAGGAACTATGATTTGGAAGGTTTTTATAATTTTCTTTATATCACTGTTCTCTTTAAATTGGGTTGGCCTATATAGTCTCTATTCACATCAAAGGAAATCAATGCTACATTGATTTCCTTTAATTCTTTCTAAAGGCCATGAAACAAAAACAATAACTACGACTGACTGGGTCAGTGAGATCATAGGTTCCGATGACCAGTACTTTGTTACACAATATAAACATAATATTTTTTATCCTATAAATTAAATTTTAATATGCTTTGATATGATCCAGTTAAGTTTGACAGCCTAGGCAACAGTCCTTGGTGCATGGATGAGTAAAAAAAATCAGCTTGGAGAAAGTTGCAGCAGCATGCAGTATATGTATGTGTACCCAAATTAAAGCTGTCTTAGACGAACAAATAACCCAGAGCTAAAGCAACTAGCACACCGCATGAAAATGAGGGGAAAGCACTATTACCTCTTCCTCAGGATCTGAATCCACATCCTTGGTTCCCAAGATGCATTGCAGAAACAGAGGGGATAACGTAATGAAGAGCAAGGGGAAAGAAACATCAGGATGTGAAAAAGGCGATTGAGAGCAGACAAAGTAAAAGTTACCGCAAAGCCACAGTGAAGGAACATAAAGGGGTAAAAAAGAAAATAAAAATAAAGCACAGAGCCACAACCACAGAAGCTGTTGAAATAAGCACAAGCCTGTGCAACTTCAGCCAAAGCAAGATCCAAATCAAAAGTGTGATTTGGGTCAGCCACAACAACAACAACAACTTGAAAGAAGCTTGAAACAGATAAAAGACACACTCAGGCAGTTTGAGCCAAGTTTGACCCTTCATGACTAGGAACACTGCTCTATCTTTCCTGAGTATGAAGATGGCATGATATGACGCAGATGATCATAGTTCAGCCTTACCTTCTTGAGTCCTGGCAGTGTGATGTTTAAATTACAGATAGCAATCTGAGCCAGACCCTTGGAAGTTTTGGGCTCTGTGAGGAAGGACAAGCGGCCACATGGCTCTTGGCTGCTGTCTCTGACCTGCAGATGACAAACAAATGTTACTGGTAACAATTTAGTCTTCCCAGAATTTGCTGGATCATAGCTTGTAAAAAACGAAAGAGCAGTCCATCTGATTTAAATCAGTAGAAGGTTTCAGTTAGAAAATACACAAGAATGCTAAAGTGACAAGTCACAACGTGTGAAGAGCTACATGTTTTTTCCGAGGGTCTAACAGAAATTTATGCTGATTTTAATAACAAAACAATATGGCAGGCAGAATGTATTACTAATGTGTCCAATTGTCAAGAAAATGTGGAAATCGTTGGAAGAAAAAAAAAATGATCTACCTTCACACAGAATGGGAGTCTGTTTTCTTTGAAAGCATAGAAGTTAAAAACCAGCTGCTGTCCGGTTTTGGTAAGAGGGGCCAAATTGCCATAGCAGTCCACATAGATGGGCTTCCCCTCCAGCACCTTTAAAACAGCCAGAGTGTCATGCAAACCACATTTTATAAAAATGATAATGTCCACAAATCCTAGTAATATCTCATAAAATAAATAATTAGCATGGAATGTTATACAGTACATCAGAATCTAGTGATAACAGCAACATTTGAAAAAATGAAATAACTAAAACGGATAATGCACCTCAATGTCTTTGCTTCTGGCCACCTCCTCAAAGTTCTCCTGCTGTTCCAGGGTTTTGTCCACTTTATCGTCTGTCATACAGAAGCACCGCAGGCTGGACTCCACAGGGTCATTCATTTTAGCAAACACTACAAACTTGGCCATGTAGGGCACACAGATGAGCTCCCTGTAGAGCTGGGTGGCCAAACCTACAGTCTCTGGGATCTGATGGCAGTCTGCAAGCCAAAACCTGGACACAAATTTAACAGTCACAAAGCTGAAAATGTGAGATTTTGATAATACACCATATTATTTTCTAGAATTAGATTGGATATATTGAAAATGGACTAAAACAGGTAGGAAGATTTTATGAGAGAAAGGGTCATAAGTTGTTCTTGTACCTGGCAGACACGTTTGTGGTGAAGGACACACAGTCATTCAAAAAAGTGAGAGGTGTAGTGCCAGTGATGTCCTCCCACTGAGCCGGTGATGTGCCACCTGTCACAAAATGCTTTATTAAAATAATGTTAACATTTTCTGAAAATGTGAAAATGTTACTGCTTTTGCCAGTGTAAAATTCACCTCCTCAATGAGACAAATAGAAATTCAATGGCCGACCAGCGATCAATATGTTTTGTGCAGGTATGTTTCATGTACCATAATTTCACAAAGCTAAATTCAGACCATTTTGTTTTCATTTTAAATCTACAATAACTGCAGTATGACAATTACTCCAGGGCCAGATTATCCAATGGGCATTGTGGTACATCTTTTTTCTGAGTGTTTTTAAACTAAGGCTATGTTTACACAACAACGATGTAGTCAAAAATGGATAAGTTTTTCCCTTGAGTTTTAAAAAGTTTCACATATACATGACAACGGTTTCAAAACAATTTGCGTTTACACATATCCGCGAAAATGGCCAAAAATGCTGTATTACGTATTCCAGGCCAGTAGTTGGCGCTGTCACCTTGTTAGTAAACAGCATCTGTAGGGAAGTGACAATTATATGTTGTAAATGATGCGTCTCTGCTGTTGGCTGTAATATTGGTGAAGTAAATCCAGACTTTGCTGAAGAAGTGTTAGCAAAATCTTGAGCAGCAACAACAGAACCATGTACTACGTCATTGTTGCGTAATGTTATGTTTGTTCACGCTTGCCTTTAAAATCGACACGTACTGCGCATGTCTACATACCTAACACGTACTATGCACGTGGATGTCTTCACTGTTTTCAAAGATTACTGTTTTGGGTGTTTACACGGAAATGATAACGGTGGCGTTTTCAAAAACTTGCACTTTGAAAACGTTTTCAAAAATATTTGTTTCCAGTCCTCAAAACGCTGTTGTCACGTAAACGAACAGGCAAAACGCATAAAAAGTTTCCCGTTTTCAGCTGAAAACGTTGTCGTGTAAATGGCCCCTAAGTGCAAAAAGAGTGCTTGTTGGCAAACGCTATTTACATAATACACTAAAGACGCATTCAATACAATATATTCAGTGGTGTAGGCAGTAGAGAGTAAGACTCTCAGAACTGGCTTTTGATGCGATCGACCCGGGTTCAAATCCGCCTTTTGCCGAGCCATATATAATGATTTACATGTTATTATTGCATCCTGTTAATGTACAAAATACTAAAGTGCAAACAGTATCTGCCAATATAAAGTATAGATAGCATAATTTTTATTTACATGTATTGCAAAGACTGCTGCTGGTCCAAGCATTGTTGCAATCATGTGATGTAAATCCTGTATGATGGAGAACATCTACAGGTGTTGATATTTTCCTTATGACCTGTCAGTATAAATCCTGTATAAGCTAGAGGTGTTTCCAACAAATAGTACCCTATAATTCAAAAACTTGTGTGAGCATGTGCACATGTGTGTGTGCGCGCATGTGTGTGTGTGTGTGTGGGGGGGTGCCCGACAAGACCCAGGGATCTCTTAATTCTTAAACCAGGCCAGTATAAAGTTTTAAGAATTGTTCTAATTCTATGAGAGATGTACAAACCACAACTTTAATGATACAGAGGAACAATATTGTTGGAATCACTTTCAGAAATTTTTTTCCCAGCTGATGAGTGATAAAACTTTAAAAAGCTTTACAAGTCTACAAGTCAATCCTACCAGTTATACTGCAAAGCAGGCGCAGGCTTGGTGTTGGGTCTCCTTTGTAGCCATTCACCGCACCATCTCCAGAGAGCGGAGGCAAGGGTATGGTCATGGTAATGGGCTTATGGAACTTCCTCCTGCGAGGCTCCACTGTCACTATAGGGCTGAAGGTGGCCCGATTTCCTATGATCTTCTTCACAGTTTCATCCGGCACAGGCTGGGACTGTTAAGAGAAGCAAGAACATTTAAGTGAAACATCTACACAAAGAGCTTCACTAACCGCTAGCATCAGCAAATGGGAAAATCATGCATGCTTTCCAAATAATCCCTAATATATCCTGGCCTAAACTCACACCACTGGTCGAGATAGTGTTGTTAAGATTCAGAGTCAGAGTGTTAAGACCCGTTCACACCAAGAACAAAAACTATAAACAACTATATTAGCATACACACCAGCAGATATCGTTTCTCTGTGCCTTTATCATTATAGCTGTGGAGTGGACTATATAAACTATATCTTTACCGTTATCTTTATAGTTATCATCCTTGGTGTCAACAGGCCTTGAGACTTTTCAAAGAAATCAACATACTTGTTATTGTAATGATACAACATACAACATACTTGTATACTTGTAATGGCTTATAGTACACTTTAAAAAAAATAAAGGTTCCAAATGGGGTTTTTCACAGCGATGCCTTAGAAGAAACATTTTTGGTTCCCCAAAGATCCTTTCAGTAAATAGTTCATTATTTTTAAGAGTGTAGTCTTTAAAAATGAAGCTAGGAGATAGGAGAAAGTATTTTCATATTTACACGCACACAAAAATTGCTAATTTGAAATTAGTTGGACCGTTGTCTACCTGCAGTCCAACTCTGATCTTCTTAGTGAGCGCACCCTCAGGGAAGGAGGCCTGGACCAGAGGTACTGTCATGCTGGACAGGACCCCTCCATCTGGACCCATCTGATTACTCTCCTGCTTGATCCGTGATACCACTGCAAAGTATTGTGGGAAGTCCTTTGTGATGATCCGGCAGATACGCTTCTTCTCCAGCTCTGCTGTGCTCTCAAGCTCTGTAGTGTACACAAGTATTATGTGAGTTTGATTTCAGGAAGCATTTACATTACATAGAAGTATATTACAGGAGCAAACATAAAAATAGGTTTTTAAGTATCCGGAAGGAAATGTGAGTGGTGTTTGCATCATGATGCTATGGTCTTGCAGTGGAGATAAATCTGTTGCTATGTGATTGTAATGACTGTGTAACCCAAATGTTCATTTAATTTTAACACATTTGTGTATGTCACATGCTGTCTCTAAACTGTATTGTATGTAAAAATATAGACATTATATCAGACATCCATCAAGTATTAATCAACACTCACCAAAGGCTTATTTGAATCTCATCGTGCACTAGCAAGGTCAGTAACAGTGCATATTTAATAATCATAATTTTACCTTCATCCATGCCATTGAGGAGCTCAACGAGGTCTTCAGATTTGCAGTCATAATGATGCTCTTTCCAGGTCTCACCGTTTTCGCTCCTGAGCATAATGAGCTCTCGCTCTTCCCCCCTCATGGACCCAAAATGAGGGATCTCCACAATCACAGGGCTGTGAAAACACATCGCAGGCCTTTATCAGTGGAACAATTTCAGACTAATAAATGCGAGACAACAAGCCACACAGATGCTGATGATGACTTTAGTAAATAGCGATGATGAACATTCATGGAACATTAGTGCAAAAGAGGGGCACTTGGCAAATGCATCTGATATTAATACAGGTAAACACTACTGGTTTCTATTCTAAACCCAAGGGCACAGGTGCAGAAATTATTTTATCAGTTTTTTTTTTTTTTTTTTTTTTTTAACCAAGCTTCACTGCTTCATGCTTTGAAATTAAATCTTTCAAACACCAAGTAAAGATGCAAAATAAAGATGCATAAAATCCTATTCTTAATCAGTTTTTATTTTCAGTGAAATATTTAACAAAGTTAAATTTACTTTCAGACAGCATACCTTATAATATATATATTATATTATAGTGAGTGAGTGATTAAATAAAACAGCTCATGTTACACAATGGATGAAACCAGTAATATCGGACAAACATGGAATCATGGAAGAAAACATTTAATGTGTAGACAGAGAAGGTACCATGGAAAATTTCATGCCTGAAGGCCCCAGACTCAGACCCACTAGAACTGTGAGTCAAACAGGTCACATTAGACACTAAACGGCCTAATCCAAATACAATATAATCTGCTCAGTAATATTCAGAGAGTGACCCTTCCCTTAAATAAACACTGATACCTTCTCTACAACTAAAAGGTCAAATGAAACTCTCTTAGCGTAAAAAAGACAGCCATGACTGCAGACACTCATGCTCACCAAGCACTGCATAACCAGCCCAAACAGCCAGTATGAGTCACTTTCAGCGATATGTACTGAAAGCTAAAAGGAAAAGGTGTAGATGAACGTAAAGGAGGAGACAAAGGAAACATCAGCTATGGCATTAATAAAAGTAGTAGCTGAAATCAACATGAAGTGCTGTGACTTCACTAAGCACACACTCCTACCCAGAAAATTTTGTTCCCCGTGGCCCGAGCTGCAGGATTCGGCTAATGTAGCTCTCGCCCTCGCTAAGAGGAGGGGGTTTTCGAGGTAGATGGAGTTTACTGAATTATATCCATGCAGCATTTAGAGGAACAAAAAGGAGGAACAACTTGTCATTCCTGGAGGATGGGAGACTAGGCCTAGCGTTGTAATGTTTTAGTGAGCTATTTCTCACCCTGTTCCAGGTACAGCGGCTTGTTCCAAAACCTAGTGAGCTTCCTGGCATCTACTATGCATCCAAAATGACACGAGTGAGCTAATTTGAACACTCCTATGCAACAACTCATACACACATAGTGCACAGGAGACTTGACTAACAATTGATTTCAGCAGGGTTTGCCATTAGCCTGCTGCAAATCTAACAGTGTTGTGCTCTAATAAACAGAAAAAAATACACCAACACACAAATAATGGATAAAACAGTACATTTTAATTAGTTTAGACTGTTTTTATTGATCCTTTCAGTACTGAATGAATTTTCTCTAGCTTTGTCTAATGTATTCTGGGATTGCATTCCTTATGAAGGAGGACAGATTTTGGCTAAAATTAATGTAGCATTCTCAGAAGGCAGCAATATATATATATATATATATATATATATATATATATATATATATATATACATATATTTTTTTTTTTTTTTTTTTTTTTTTTTTTGGAACACGCAAAGACACTACAGGCAAAACCATTTTATTTTAATTTACTTTATTTTAATTATACTTTTTTTAATGCAGTGTTTAATTTTAGGATTTTCATTCCAAAACATGTATTCTTTCAGACTAATGCAAAGAAAAAACCCCAAAATACACATTTAAGTGTTTGTTTTAGTACACTTTATCTATCTGCATCTTTAAAACAACTCAAAATTATATATTTTTTCATGCACTGAGCCAGGAATCTCCACTTCAGTAGTACTTCCACATACCAAACTTTACAGTTTTAGTCCAATATTCTGAAGGTTTTTACATATGGGTTCATTCACATATCTTTTGTCTTATTTTGTTGAAAGTATGAAAGTATTGTTGAAAGTATTTTCTGACAAAAATACTTTATTATGTCAACAAAATTAAACAACAGTTGTGAACCTGGCTTTATCCAATGTTCAGATTTCTGGAAATGTATGCAAATTAATGATTCATTAGATAATGAATCATTTGCATATTTAAAAAAAAAAAATCTGAAAATGTAATTCAAAACATTTTTCGTAAAGGTATAAGTCACCCAAAAATTTAAATTAAATAAAAAATGTTTGTCATCATTTATTTACCCTCAAGTTGTTCCAAACCTGTATGAGTTTGTTTCTTCTGCTGAACACAAAAAACAGACAGCTGATGGCAGCCATTGACTTCCATAGTAAAAATACTATGTAAGTATGTTGATATCTATTTAAAAATAAAAATGTTTACCCAATTCACCAGGGGTGCCTGGCCTTAAAATGTTGTCTATGCAGACAGCTCACCAAGTTCTAGAACAAAGCCAATATGTGTCATTTTAAAACACTTGTTATTAAAATGGTGGAGCTCTTTCAGCAGTCCTCAAGTCATTTACTTTGACGACCTGCAGGATCCCATTGTAGGAAAGAGTTAAGGAAAGGGTGAAGTCAAGGTACTTTACTGTACATTACTGAGTCAGTGTCACGTACCAGAGCACGGGCACGATAACAATGGTGGGCAAAGCCGCTCTTTGTCACTGCTGAAACACTTCACCGACACACACTACCAAACACAGATGGTTTCCATGGAAATGATAAGAAAAAGCTGGAGTGAAATGGGCATGAAGGTGAAACCTACCCCAGAAACTGAGCCCCCGCTGGGCCCACCTCTACCAGCCGGCTCGCCAGCCCCTCTCCCTCCACCATGGGCGGCAGGGATGCCAGCTTGTGTCTCTTAACCAGACGGCAAGTGATACGTGTTGGCGCAGTGCACTTGCGGGGCGGGATGATGATGCGCATACCATTGTGGCGACTTCCTCGCATGGAACCGCCGCGGGCATCCACCATGAAACTCACCAAAAACCTGCAGGAGGAAAATGATCCAATAAGAGAGGGTTAAACATGATTCAGCATCTTACAGGCTCTCAGAGATTAGTTGTCCCATGCTGTGATAAAAACACACTCACAAACAAATTTCAGAGAGAAAATCAAAGAAGAAGTGATCTGGGATCATTCCATGCACCTGGTGAGAAGTTAGTGAGGTAGAGAATACTGGTCGGATATCGGATACAATTAGTTTACAGGAAAGGATCAGAATTCAATTATACTGTTAAGGTGTCACAATGTAAATCTTTTATTATTAAGATCTATCTTCAGCAGTTTGTATTTGTATTGCTAAAACACTTATTGCTACTGAAACCACAATATTTTTATATTTTAAAATTACAGTACATTTGAATAAAATGAATTAAAAAACAATAAGCGACAATGATATACATGTGTACAGTAGGTCTTATGGTTTCTTTGGCTTATGATGTTATCAAATAGTGATCTATACTGATTTATCGGCCTGGCCAATGTTTCTCTAGAAGTTGAGTTGAGAACAGCAACAACACAAACACAGGGAGGAAAAACTGTGATCACGTGATCAACCATCACCTGTTGTCGTACTGAAGGAGTGAGGGAGAAATGCTGCAAAGAAACATGTGGAAATATGGAAATATGGAAAAAAAAAATCATACTAACTTTTAAATTAGCACTAACACAAAAATGTGTTTATTTTTGTCTCTTTTATAATACATTGAAGAGAAGGAATGAATCTGGGGGGGCTGTGTATTTGATTAGACAAGTACATTTTGATTCTGCTTATTGAATCAAGTGCACACATTTTAATGTGATTTTAAACCATTGAAATGCAAGAAGAGAACTCAATTTGACACTACTGTGGTGTTATCACAAAAAGCCACCTCCCATACAGTGTGAGAATAATGAACTGAGTTCTCTTTCGCATCTTCTTCCGCTTGAACGGACAAATACCCACAAAATTGACAAAATATCCTTTTGAGCACAGTTGGTTTTGTCTTAAGTGAATGTAAACACTTGAGAAAGAAAAGACATGTGTAATAGGTCTCAAAGTGACAGCAGCCTGATATTTCTGCAGCTGACAAAAGGCCACGGAAGACAAAGAATGATTATGTTTGTTATCTAAATGTTTGGCTTCATTTTTTATACCTTATTGGAATAGAAACAGGAAATCTTTAAGAATGGAAAATGAAAAGCATAATTGGAATTGGAAACAGCATACTTCAGCTTCACAAATGAGATATCATTTGCACTGAATTCTAAATGCCCTGATACACTTAAGTTGAAATCAAAGAACAAACTGGTGTGATGTCTTTTTGAACAAAATCAGGCCTAAAAATGGAGTTTGTTTCACAAGCTCAAAACAGCTTGCCAAGGGAAACTTTTTGGAAAAGTTTGCTCAGGCTGGTAAACACCTTCGAACTAGCATTGGTCTGTGGCGATTACATAATTCTGTTGAGTCCGTCGAGATCAGATGTAAGCAAAAACATGAACACACTGGAGAGCTGCTTTATTGTAGAAACTGAAGTTGTCATTCTGAATGAAACCAAAATTGACACCGTTTTTCATATTTAATTCTCTAAAACAGTTTGCTTTAAAGCAATCTATTGTATAAATGGCTATATAAATAAACATAATTTAAATTGACTTGACTGGATTGCTAAATTTAGCTGGTGCAAACATTGCCACATCACTATGGTCAGATGCTTCAAACTTCTTTTTACCCCTAACCAATCTTGTATTATCAGGGCCTTAATACTTATGTTTAATGGTTTGTTCAAATCACTAACCCTAAGTATAAGAATAGTAATGGTGATGTTGGCTTTACCCTGAATGGACCGGGCTGGAGACCAGGTTCACATTGTCCAGAGTGTCCGGCGTCCAACTATAGCGTCTCACTGAGTCTGCGTTGTAATCTTTTGCTAAAGCCAGATGCTGAAACACAAAACAAGCTTGTTCAGAACTGAACATACTACTCATATTTCCATTCACTGCGGTTCTGTGGTGAACCACGGTAAACGGCCTGTGCTTTCACAGTCCTCTCATATGAGACTGAGACTCTGCTCTCTACAATTAACAACTCACCCACACAATTATCCCCTCGTCTTGTAGTTGATGATGACAATCACAATCAACAAAACAACATGCGGGAGAAACAAATTTCTGGAAGGTGGAAGATAATGGAAGAAAACCCCTGATGCAAGACCAAAATAGCCGAAACAATGTGAAAAGCTAAGCTATAAAAAAATTCTACAGATAGAGAAAGTAAAGAATCTGGCCTGAAGAGCAGAACATAAAAGAACAGCAAATGCATCTTGTGGAGCAAAGCTCATGTTTGCCTGCATTGGGCTGTGGATTGAGAAACAATGCAGAATTCCTCAATGCATTTTATACCTTATAATGAGTCTCAACAAGGTTGGACATTTCTCTATAGACCCCCTGAAGCGTTTGAAGAGAAGAGACAGATTCTGAATCACTCCAAATGCACTGATCAACAGTGAAAAATTACTTCAAGATCCTTAATAATAAAGTGGATTTCTTTTTCACCGTTGTCATATCTTTCACTGTGTGAATAAAATTACAGTGCTGTTATAAAATCATTTTTACAATCTCTGCATTTTTTGGCCAACCGTTCGATTTTTTTTATTTGCATACTCATAGTAAGTATATTTCTGCCCTTTGATCTGCTTTGTACTTTTGGTTTAGTAAACTTCACAGAAATCTCCCATTGTTTGAATCTTCATCACTCAAAATACCCAGTGATTGGTTCTTATCAAACATCTTTGTTACCTCTTGAGAAAAATAAGTGCATTTGGTAACACTTTAATTAATGCCTTTATGTATAATTCATCATAAAAGTAGTTTTAATGTCTTAATTATGCCTTGTAATGCACCTTGTAATATCTCATGAATAATTGTAACCACAGTTAATACATTATAACACTTATCAATCCATTGTTACACTATGAGTTTTAAATTTATATCTTGTTTAATAAAATATAATGTATTACAATGCACATTTTGAATAATTATAATGCATTATACCCTTTAATTCACCCTTTATAATGCATTATACATAAAGGCTTTAAGTAAAGTGTTACCAATATTCTTTTGTCATGCTTTAAAGAAGTACACTTACTGTATTTCGATGTGTTGACTAACATAATAAAGTAACATGGAAAGTACTTGATTATAATTTTCAACTGCTGTGTCTTATTTTTATGTGATATTCCATTTTAATATATTTTAAATGTACTAAATTGCAACTTCATTATTAAAAATGTGTAATTACAAATCTATTTAAATACATGACATACAAGTTTCAACAGAAATGTCATATGTTTATATTTTATATGCCACAATTATATTTTAGTGACCATAATTGCCTACATTTAGTACATTTAGCAGTATGTTTTAAAGACAATAAAAGTAATTACGATATTACATATAAAGATGTGCTTAAGTCCTACTTAAATGTATTAAAAAAGAACAGTTCAATGGTTAACTGCATTTAATATAAGTCTATATTTTATTTAATTGTAAATTAAGTACAATTAAGTGTCCATTAATATTACAATCAGTTCACACTTACAGTAAGTATATTCTTTTAAAGTACATATACAGTGTTATATATAACACTAATCTAATATTTTGCTATATACAAAGATATTGAATAATTACTGTAGACACATTTCATGGTATTATGGTACTTCACTACCACTGGTACTCTTTTTGTTAGTACAGAACTTGTATTTCTTTGTTGAAATAAGTATCTAGTTTAGATTAAGGTATGCTGAGCATGATTTGAAATCCACATGATGTAGAAGACTCAACAGACAGCAATAAGGCAACACAAAATCTAAAAACTCAAGGAGAAAAAGGACGTACCGTGTCCTTATTTGGTGCCAGGATCTCTTCGATCATCATGCTGTCACGGGTGAAGGAGCTCCGGTTGAGTGTATTGGACCTATCCGAACTGAAGGAGCGCAGGCTGTTGGCATTTACATTAATACCATACAGTGCGGGGGAGTGACAGTGAAATACACACAACACACACACACACACACACACACACACACACACACACACACACACAAGAATTTGTTTTAGTGAAATAATCTTTATTTAATGAGAGTTACAGGGAAATTGATGCACAATAGCCAAAACAAGGATCAAATCCACAAGACAGACCTTTGTAGTGGTGTGATGGGTTAGACATTGAGAGAAAACAGGAGAATAGATGTCTAGAGAATAATTAACAGATGTGCAGCATCTTAAATATGCAAAATGTGAATATTTGTAATGACTGAATGAATGAGACACAAATGTGTGCCAGACTGTTTTTAAAAATATGCAATTGGTCCTTTGTTAAATGTTTCAGACCAATCCTACTTCTATGCTGCCACGTAGTAACACATTATCAGACAAACTTTTGCACCTCTATAAAGTAAATCTAAGAAGGATCTGTGTGTTTGGATAGTTTAAAATGGAGATTTACAGAAATGAACCAAAAATACCACATTTTATTGATGGAGGACTTACGTATAATAGCTGGAGAAAATAAACATGGTACTTTTATACTACCCAAATCTTTAAATACATCTTGAGAAGTTTATGCTGTGGATTAAACTGATCTCATTCCTAAATAAACATGCAGAACATCAGTAAGAACATCTGCATTTGCTTCACATTAAATTAAATACAAATAACCTCACATCATTTTATATATGCACTGATTTATGTCACTGTGGTGTTGATAGAAATGCACAGATTTTTTTTTTTTTTTTTTACAATTTTAGCCAAGTTGATCATTTTAATAATAAGTCAATAACATTATGGCTTGTATTATTAAAATTCTTTACTATTTTGTGTAGATAAAACAATTTAAAATACCTTTATATGTATATATATATATATATATATATATATATATATATATATATATATATATATATATATATATATATATATATATATTTAAAGTGAATTTAGGCATCAGCATTATAAAGTATGATAAAGATATAGTTTTCTAAAAGTGTTATTATTAAGTCTTAAATTAATTAAATTAAAATTAACATTAACTTTAAACGTTAGATGATGGCAAAATAAATCTAAATGTAAAAATAAAGGGAAATGAGCACAAATAAATATGCAACAACACTGAAATACATCCAAAATCAGACAACACTGATAAACTGAAAGATTATAATGCTATGCAACATTGCAATTCATTCCAGCATATTTCAATCCATTGGTTTTTTTTTTTTTTACTGCTTTTTGAGCACATTTGACAAAAAAATAACTACTATTCATATGGGGCAGTTTAAGAGTAACTGTAAATAGTGTTTGTGAGTAACAGTAAATAATGGAGCGGAGCTAGCAAATGTACAATTATATAAAATCAAATAAAACTGTAACGAAGCTAAAACAGATCTGGAAGTTGTTTATTGTATATTGACTCTAGCTTTCATTTCTATTTGCAGTAAAGCCAGGTGCATTAATGCAGACTGAGCTAACATGCCCGTGCTATTTCCAACGGCTGTGCCCAATCAGAAAAAAAATATGACGTGGGTTCTCAGTTCGCATTGCCAAAGGAGAATCTGTTTCTTGTGAGCATGTCACTATGGTCTGTGAGTTCACTGATTTAAATGGATGAAATCTGATTCAGCTGATGAGGCTCTTCATGCATCCCTGGAAGCTACATTAAGAAACTATTTGGTACAGTACATGGACTCAAGGGGAAAAAAAATCTGAAATGTTTACAGCAATCAATAAAAACTTGACAAAGCAGGTTCACACACCAAACTGTCAACACAAACCTAAAATCGAAATGAAACTATAGTCCACAGACAGCAAGAATATGTATTCTTCATCAAATGAAAATATACAAAGTACAAAGCACAGTACACGACAATGATCCATGGTTTTAGAATGACTCGAGATAAGGGATAGGAAGCATCATGCCCTCTTACCTGACTTTAGGACTATGGAATGGAAGAGGAAGAACAGAGGAAATTGAAGGCAACAAATCAGAAATGCAGTGGTTGAACGAGACAGACTCTCATGTCTGGGGCTGTATTGTGCTGTACTTTCACACACACTAATTAATTAATTTTTTTTTATTTTTTATTTTTTTTTTTACTCTTTAATCTATCAGGATGTGATATTTGGCACATGTAAAGACAGGGAAACAGACAGGATTCCCCAAACACTAAAGAAGTGTGTATCATATAGTATGCCTATATCTCAATTCTCTGTATGACAAGTGAACAGCACTACATTTGTGCCTGAACATTTAACCTTTATGATCATACAGTTATGTTTATGGTGCAGCTACATTTGTAAATCCTTGCAGAATTCCAGGTCCCGTGCCAGAATCCCATGACTCCCATGACACGAGTAAATGCAATGTGCTGTATCTCATTTCAGATCCAAAGGGAATGTTTCTTAAAGGAACAGACACAAAGAATGTCCAGTTTATTTTACAAAGCATTTATACATTAAAAAACGAATATATATATATATATATATATATATATATATATATATATATATATATATATATATATATATATATATATATATATATATATATATATATTAGGGAAGGACAATACTGAAATTCTAACCGATAGTAATAGGCTGATAATTTCTTCTTGTTATGGGCAATAACTAAAAATAAATAAATAAATATATACTACTTTATCTAAAAAAAAAAAAAAAAAAAAAAATAAAAACCCTGAATATATAAAACACTAAAAACAACAATAAATAATTTTCTAAATAAAAGAAAAAATATAAATAATAGGAAAAATATAAAGAAAATATTTTTAAAAAATGTTAACATTTTGATTAATCAATGCCCATGATTAATTAGTTATGGGCATTTAATATTGGGCAATAAATATCCAATACTTGACGATGCTTATAAATGAAAAATAATTACAGATATCAGTCGAAAAACAATATGATGAATCCTAAAAAAATATGGTATGACCACTTTAAAGAATAAACCAAAGAGAATCACATGGCAACATATCACATCCAAACCAAGCATTTCTAGCACATGATTCTCATTTTCACTGAGACATAATTTACTTTCAAAAGATAAAATGTGCTTTTCCACCAAAAATGTGAAGTCACTCGATAAGAAAAGGGTCCTCTCAGTGTCAAATGCTGAGGGCTGTTATTGAACATGGTTGTAATTTTCTGGTACAGTAATTTCCTACAGTAGTTTGAAATCTCACTCAACCCTTTCGATTATTGAATGCTGTCAAACTTCTGTTTGTTGGAGGGAAAATCCCCTGAAGCGAGTTACATGTAGGTTAAACATTAGCTATGGCCTTCTCACTCAACAGCACAATGTACTGAATCAAAAGATGACAGCAGGCGGCCAACACACATGCAAATAAAGAGTGTACAGCCTCTAGATAAGACAGGAATCAGGAACTAACAGCTGGGTACTGCGGCCATCAATACTCTCCATTCAGAAACCACATCATTTAGATGATAGTTATTGTGAGTTAATATTCTTCAAGACATCTAATTTTGTTTTACAGGGAAAAAAATAACAGGAACAACACGAGGACAAGCACATTTCGGGTGGACTATCCCTTTAAATGGCTTAATGCCTTCTCTTATCTTATGTGGTCTGTTAACCTGGTCCAACAGTCCAGATATTGTGAAATGGTGTTGCCCAAATACATAATGTTTACTAATCCTGAACTATATTAGTAGGAAATTAGCACTGATGCCAATACAACTTACAGCACGATTCCTACAGATATTCTGATGTTAAGAGATTGCTCAATAGTCATAACTTCATGACTTGTGGGGTTTGAATTCAAATGGATGGAAATTCTATATGCAACTCAAATACATAAATCCTTAAATATTTTTCAAGTTTAGTAGCACTTACAGCTTTTTATTGTGTACAGCATGTCATGCTTACAACAGTAACAGATGAACAGTAATTGTCATAATAACGTTTAGATGTCACTTTCTACATGTGGTGAAGGTATATTACCTGGCCGTACGAGCTCCAACACTGAATCCCACGTATCCTTCCTGAGGGAGGGAGTCGTCTCCAAGCTCTCGCAGGTCTTGTGGTCCCAGGTACTTGTCCGTTTCTCCTGTCAATGCATCCTCACCTGTCAGCAAAAGAAAGAATTACTACACCATTCAGAGAGACTCTGACCCTCAACAGTCAACATGAATGGCATTCAAAAACCCATCTTACTTTCATCATGTTTCCAATTTTTCTTTGAAAACATGTGCACTGATGAATCATGGGGAATAAGACAAAGTGAACAGAGTACATTTTGATTTCATATTGGTAATAAGAATGAATGGCTGGATCTGACCAAAATGCCCCCCACTGATCCCACAATCCTGCAACAATCACTGGCACACTTCCCGAACTCTTTCATGGCTGCAGATTCATGCAGTTTTTGTTTAGATTATATTATTATATAAATCCAGAGATGTGAGCAAGGCACTTAGAGAACATCAAGACCATATGCTGTAGCCCGCTCATGATGACCATAAATCTGTTTTTAATATGCATCTCTGACAAGAATGATTCAAACACTAAAGCGGAGCAGCAGTGAAGTGGGTCACAGAAACAGAAAGAGGAAGACCAGGATGCAGATAGAGGAAGAGGAAGAGGAAGACTACAGTCACACTGCAAGAAAAAGCAACCAATTATGATGTAATGAATTTTAAGGAGGATTTTTTTACATAAACTACATGCTAATACTAATACTAATACTACTTGAAATAATAATAATAATAATAATAATAATAATAATAATAATAATAATAATAATAATAATAATATATATATATATATATATATATATATATATATATATATATTACATGAGATTAAAAGATATTTATATTTAATATACATATTATATGTTTCTGTATAATACATACAATAAAAGTAATAAATTATTTTATGTAAAGGCATCTATAATACATAAAAGGCCATTTCAATACAATATGCAGTTTACTGTAAGAAATATGACCAATAATAGTTCATGTCATCCCATTTTGTACATTGACAAAAATCTCACAAAGAAACGGCGAGTAATGCATTGAATTAAAAGTGACATTTTGAAGTAGAAAAACTACTATTTTTAAAATATTATTCTTTTGCAAAACCTAGGCCATTAATCTTGTTTTTTACAGTGTGAAATAATTTTTATAGTGTATACTGAATATAGCAATAATGGCAAAACATTTAATTATAAATTTCTTTTAAAAGTGTACAGTTGAAACAAATAGAGAAAAAAACAGTATACACTGTAAAAAATTGTAAACGTAATCTCACCCATTAGAATTAGTTTTGTTTATATAAATCGATGTATATAGGTTGGTTTGGATAAATAATATTTCAGTTAAATAATATAAATAATATTTTCTAATAATATTTTGACTTTAATAAAACCAGTCAATTCAGATGATTTTTGGTTACCATTTTTTATCATTTATAGCTAAAACTGGAGATTGAATGTCTGTTTGTTCTTTTCAATGCTGAATGTCTGTTTGGGCTGAATTAAATTAATAAATTACATTTTTAAAGTTTAGAACAAACCCTAGCCAGAATGTATGATCAGTTTTGAATCAGATTTATTTCCACTTTTGGAAGTGGCCCAGGATCAACATTTGTTTTCTCTTCACATTGTCATTCACAAAACAGCTATGTCACATAATTTTTTACATAAAAATCATAATTGGGCAACATTCAACTACGCTGTGAATGCAGGTTAGAGAGAGATTAGGGAGAACAGCATTCCGACATCGACAGCCCCCCCTCTGCCCCACTGCTAATCGCCCTGGAAACCACCTCCCCCCAAAATCAGCCCCACGGAACTGCAGCTTTCACTCTCTTTCATGCAAACACACACAATGATATATTTACACAATGCAATTGTGAAATGTCCTAAAAAAAACTAAATCTGTTCTGCCACTTACACAATAAAGCAATTCACTAGCACACTGAACACTACCACAAGTTAACAGGTCAGCAAAACTCAAACACACAGACACAGATATCATCTTTCTCACACTTCGGCTTCCCTACCACTTCTAAAAATATCATGTTGTGTGTTTGGACGGCGTGATCAAATCAGAAATACTCTCTTACGCTGAACAGCCAACTCCATCCTTCATCTTCACGCCAGCTTTAAAAATATTTACAAGTCCTCTTTGTCCTTTTTCACTCCCAGAAGCCACACTTCCTCAATCCGGTAAATTCCAAACAGCACGATTACTTCCACATGTCCACTACGGCCCTGTCCACAGTGTTTGAAACGATCCAGTTGCCTCTGTCTGTAAGCGTTCATACAGTCACACACACACCCACCCCTCTGTCGCGACCTGACAGGACATTCAAACGGTGAGGGGCCGGCGCGAGTCTGATCCGTGTGAGGTCATCGCAGGAGAGAGGTAACACTTGAGGCAGTTTCAGAGGATCTCGGCATTCCTCATGCCCTAGGAGCCCCCAGCTGGGGTGGGATACAATAGAAGTGGAAGGGGGTGTATTTCTATGGTAATTTGTGCTGGTGCTGAGGTGCTCTGTGTAATCAGACCCTGTCCAACAGAGGGACAACAAAAGAGCCCTTCTACAGGCAGCAGAACAAACAGTAAAAAAGGAGGGAGACCAACGGAAAAAGACCGCCTGCCACCTGACCACAGCCCCTCGGGAACAGCGTGCTTGAGCTGCCAGAGTAAAAACTCCAGGAACTCACAATCCTGTTCCATTCGGGAATCAATGAACACCTGTTTATAATCTCTGCAATTTTAAAGTTGGCATGAAATGAAAAATCACTACTTTCTAAATGCATATTATAGATTATAAATACAATTAATTTGTGCATATGTTAATTGTATTTATTTTTATTTTATTTTTTAACTCAGAATGTTTAATTAAAGAAGTCATAATGGGGCAGTCCAGTGAAAATGACTGACTTCTCTCTGGTGACATATGCAAGGATTAGACCACTCAAACCCTTAATTTTTCCTACACTTTTGAGTGCCACGCCCATATCTCAAAACCCAATCAACAACCGATAAATAGAACCAAGTCATTGCTCTACAATTTTTGTCTTTCTATTATCCGTTACACTTGGATGCATGTCAAAATATGGAAGAAAAGATATGTCACTACTTTTATTTATTTTTTCTAATTTAATGGGGTTACTTTATATCCTTGCAGGCTGCATGCAAAAACCAACGAGCACAACCAGAGTAGTCTGATTCACAATTTTTTTTTCTTATTGAATTAGAGAAAAAGACTCAAAAAATTAGGTGAAGCCAGAATACAGAAACAACGCATAAACCCATAAAAAGTGATAGAAATAGGTGCTGCATATGGATAGCAAGTGCTAAAAACTTGCAGTTCGTTCAGATATCGTTGTCTTTCTTCTTTTAAGATGTGATCTAAATATTTGTGGCTTGAAACAGATGGAAAATTGTGTTGCAGTTCTATGTATGTTAGAAAACTATCAATTGTGACACATCAGAGTGAAACGAATGCTAAAGCTTAACTTCTTTTGGACTGATGCACTGCAACACCTGCTGAGTGCCATTAAACAGCTTGAAAATCAAAGACAATTTTTAATGTAACTCCGACTAGATTCATCTGAAAGCAGAAAGTCATATACACCTACAGTAGGATGCCTTGAGGGTGAGTAATTTATGGGCTAATTTTTTTTTTCATTTTTGGGTGAACTAACCCTTTAAACGTCTTGATTAAAGACTACAAGGGTACATGAATTTTTAAAAAAAAAATGTGCATGGAAAAAATCATTTATAATAAACGCTGCAATATCCCATTAAAATGGTCCATTTTGGATTAACGTGCTCTTAGAACTCATGCTTAATAAGACCAAGAAAATTTGTATTAAGAAAGCAAATAAGTGATCATTTTTGATTTTCTGTTGATAGATAAAAGCATGTGCTAAAGGAATAAATGTAAACAGGAACTTTAAATGTAAAGTACTGGTGCTGTTTGTCTGGGATCTGAGTTATTAGTGCTGCACGTCACGGCCGGATAAACAGAGCTGAGCTCTTTCACACTGCCAGAGAGTGAGCCAGAGAATCAGATGGAAAAAGCGAGCAGCGTCAGCAATGGCAAAAATGTTTATGCCAAACAGACGTTTGCATTCACTTGCCAAATAGTTATGTGAGCAAAATTGATTCTTTATTTTTTTTCTTCATCCAGCTAAAAGAATGTAAAAGAGAGAATTTCATACAGGAAATAAATGTCAGAATGTTGAGATTATATTCATGTGACCTTGTGTATTTAGGGCACAGGGGTGTAGTATGTAAATAAGAAGCCATGTGAGTTATGTCAGTTATGCCTCGGTAGTATGCAGGAATATCAGTTTACAGTAATTGAACACCATGTTCCAGTCTCTACAACACAGACACACACACACAGACTGGTTAAATGAGGGCTGTATTCTTGTTACACAAACTATATTCACCACATGTCAGAACTGTTCAAGGGTTCAGACAGCATGTTACGCACTGCTATAAACAACGTAATGTGACCAAAATATCATAGAGACTGGAAGGGTGGATTCTTTTGATTTGAGCAAATGCATAGCAATGCCCTAGCAATCACATGACAACAACCTAGCACCCATTTAATCCTTGATATATATTTTATCAAGTATTAAATGCATTCATAACCATCATGTTACAATATCAAATAAACAGATACACAAAACCGTCATTCACGGCACTGATTGGAAAACTTCTATTCAATCCTTCTAGCTTACACTGAAGCTCTGTGGGTTCTGACTACAAAACAGAAACAAACTGAGCCAAAGAAACGTCTGTCCAAATATCTAACAGCCAAGACTTCTGAAGAAAACAATCCTTCACATTTACAGAAAAGGGTATGTGTGAAATTATAATTACCCATACAGTTCTTAATTGAATAGCAAACAGCAGATTTAATATATGCAAGCCAACAGAGATTTGCATATTGAAGAATGTCAAATTCATAAAGAGTAGCCTAGCAACTAGTACAAAGCCAGCGAGAGATAGCCATGTTGTAAAAAGAGTCTATAACAGAAAAAAGACTGAATAAGAAAATCGGGTTAGTTGAAAAATGTGGGGAAAAAAAGAAAGCAAAATGCAGGTGCTATGAGAACAAACCACACAAAATAAGAGATACCTTCATCAACATCTGAAATATAGTCCTCATTGAGCATTTCAGGCACATTGGCTCTATGAACTGTGTAATTTAAATGAAAACTGTTAAAAATAATATGTAAATGAACAAAAATAAACGCAAATTACATAAATGAAGAGAAAAAATAGACCACAATAATACGACAAGCTGTTTACCTTCATCATCTGACATGTCCAAAACCTCATTCATTGTTTCTGGAACATTCATTTTGTGTTTCTCCGTCACCGTCTAGAAAAACACAGCAAAAAAAAAAAAAAAAAAAAACCCAATAAGTGATTTGTTGATGTGGCATCATTTTGCTTTGCTTCAAATGTAGAGCATGTATTATATTATTAGCATGCAGCATTGTTTTTTCCCTGCTATCTGTGACTGGGAACAGACGTGCAACCAACTTTTGTGTTGCGATCCACTGTCTGAGAACCTCTATACTAAAGCACAGTAACACCTGGTGTATGGTATTCTGCAGAATAGAATGTCATAGAATGTTATGACACAAAGTTCCTCACCACAGTAGTGTGCGTCTCCTCTGTGACGACTTTGAGTGTGTCGACCACAGAGATGTAACCCAGGCGCCTGGCAATAGCTAAGGCAGTGTTTCCATTCTGTAGGTTAAGGGACAAGAACAATATTAATGGAAAATAAATAAATCAAAGCATAAATAAATAATGTAAAGACTTTACTAAGTATAACATTTAATGAACTCTATAAAATTTTGGCAAATGCTTATCATTCAATAATTCTGTTAACTGTTTACTGTGATGCCTATAATAGATGTTTTAGAATATTAAATAATTATTACATGAAATTTAATACATACACCATTTTATATAATATAATGTTATATAATTATACATATACATGTAAATTCTGGAAGAGAAAAAGGCTAAATCAATGCAGTGGTGAAGAACCAGAGTGACTTGTTCAAAATTGAGGTAAAAATGAACGAACTACATTTTTATATTTCCTTCAGTAAAAAAGTGAGTAATGCATGCCTATGCAAAACAGGTTTGAAATTGGAAAATTCCCAGAAAATTGCAGGATTTTCATGACTGCAGGCTGCCTGCTCTTTCAGTGTAAGCCTATGGGATTTTTTCATGAAAGCTCAGAAAAGCAACAGCAAACTTCTCCTTAACATGACTTCTTGTTTGGAAGAGGTGCAGTGATTCAGACCTGTTGACACTGTTGTGACACACTCACCACTGTCAGCTCATTAGGAGAGGCTCCGTGCTGCAGCAGAAGGTTAATGATGTGTGTGTGACCCTGCTGAGCAGCCTGATGTAGAGGTGTGTATCCATTCTGAACATGAGAGAAGAACTCAGTTTAAATCTTTATTTTGGACCACCAGTAATCAAAAAAGACTGTTCTGTAACAAGAGATGGTTAGAGATACTGCAAACTGCTTTCTGTCAGCATTATTTCATTTACCTTGGTTTTGGCATTGACTTTAGCCTGGTTCTTCAGGAGGAAGTGCACCATCTTTATATTGCCATAGTGACAGGCCACATGCAGTGGCGTATATCCCATCTGAACCAGAACACAGAGACACACATCACTCTTAGACTTCTTTTTTCAGTCAAAAATGTGAATTATGCACACATAAAAAGGCCATGAAATATTCAAAGAATGCTCTTGCATCTCTAATAACACAGTCACACTCAGCCATCTTAATGGGCTTTTCACATATAAAATTGATAACCCACTGACATTTTTAGAGATTTGGAGATTTGGAGATTTTTGAGATTTAATCATTAATTTTGGATTAATAGTTTGTACACTTGGTATGCATTGAATCTTCACAGAAGTCTCCAGATCATTCACATGGGATGATCTATGAAGGTTTACTTTTCTGTACTACAGTAACTAAGAGGGCGGAGCCTATCGGAGGTGTCAATTCACCACTGGAATACATTTTTTCGCTAAATGCCACACATGAGTATAAATGTACTTGTTCTTTCTCATTTGTTTGCCTGTGATCAGAGAGGGAGTGCTTTCTGTGGGTCATTGTACTGTAGAGGATTGATCTGTGTGCTGCTGTCTGACTCATTCTCTCACAGTCTCTCCACGAGTCACGCTGAACGACCTTGAACCGGGGCCGCTCGATGTTTATACATGATTGACCAATGAGGGGACTGGCCAGACATAGCCTGAGCAGATGTATGTGTCACACATCTATTCATCTACCCATCTGCCTGTCTGTCTGTTTTTCTACCTATCTGTTTGTTTGTCTGTCTGTCAGTCTTTCTGTCTATCTATGTGAAATTGAATTTACACACATCTGGGGCTGGTAATATATTTTAATATTTTTGAAAGAAGTCTCTTATGCTCACCAATGCTGCATGTATTTGATCAAAATCACATTAAAAAAAACTGTAGTATTGTTAAATATTTTTACAATTTAAAGTAACTGTTTACTATTTGAATATATTTTAAAATGTAATTTATTCCTGTGATGCAAAGCTGAATTTTCAGCATCATTACTTGTCTTCAGTGTTACATGACTCTTCAGAAATCATTCTAATACGAACTTGCTGCTCAAGAAACATTCCTTATTACCAGTGCTGTTGATAAGAATTCAGAAGAACTGCATTTATTTGAAATAGAAATGTTTTGTAACATTATGTCTTCACTGTAACTTTTGATCAATTCAATGCATCCTTGCTGAACAAAACTTGTAATTAAAAAAAAAAAACACTGACCCTAAACTTTTACATTGTAGTGTGTGTGTGTGTGTGTGTGTGTGTGTGTGTGTGTGTGTGTGTGTGTGTGTGTGTGTGTGTGTGTGTCCATTACCTTAGTCTCTGGGTCCACTGTGGCACCATGATTAATCAGCACTTCTGATACATTGACTTTATCCTCTTGAGCCGCCAGATGAAGAGGCGTCAGTCCACTCTGACACATATATTCATTAACCAATTCAGTGACATAATCAAACAGATGTGGCACATCATGCATAAATGAAGCATCCATTAATCAGTGTAGGTCACTCTTACTGACCAAGCTTGATTGTAGCCATAATTTGACATTGGTGACCAAGTCAACATGAAATGGTATCCACAACCCATTTTGGTGCCACAATGTGACATTTTCTATAATGTCTTTAGTTCCGTAATGTGATATTTTCAAGTCCAACTGAATATTAAATTTATACAAATGTAGAGCAGAACTTAATTTTATTTATTAGGAACTTATTGGATCACAAAAGTCAGTTTTGATCTGATGTTGGTTTTTGTTTTTAGTATAATGTAAAAAATGATGCTACTACTTTCAATAGCAGGACTTCACTTCCTGTTACATTTCACTACCCAAAAGGAAAATGTCACATGAAATAAAAAATATTATAATAATGGAGAATTGAGGAATAGCATCTTAAAATAATTGAGCTCTTTTTTCACCTTGTTCCCCAGATTGATGGCAGTTTCACGGGCGAGCAGGAGCGTAACCATGTCAACGTTGCCCTCCTGGGCTGCCAGGTGGAGAGGACTGATGCCCTGGCGTGTCGTGGCATTGGTATCAGCTCCGTATTCGAGCAGTGTGGTCGCTATCTCCATCTGGTTCTTCTTGGCAGCTATATGCAGTGGCGTATAGCCATTCTGGAAGGGAAAGCAAGTGAAGGAGATAATAAATTATTAATATACAGTACAGACCAAAAGTTTGGAAACATTACTATTTTTAATGTTTTTGAAAGAAGTTTCTTCTGCTCATCAAGCCTGCATTTATTTGATCAAAAATACAGAAAAAAATGTAATATTGTGATATATTATTACAATTTAAAATAAATGTTTTTAAATTTATTATACTTTAAATTATCATTTATTTCTGTGATGCAAAGCTGAATTTTTAGGATCATTATCACATGATCCTTTAGAAATCATTCTAATATGATGATTCATTATCAAAGTTGGAAACAGTTCTGCTGCTTAATATTTTTT
The DNA here is from genome assembly GCF_018340385.1 of Cyprinus carpio. Classification (NCBI taxonomy): domain Eukaryota; kingdom Metazoa; phylum Chordata; class Actinopteri; order Cypriniformes; family Cyprinidae; genus Cyprinus; species Cyprinus carpio. Next base: position 5,194,176 of record NC_056583.1, read on the forward strand.
CAGAACATGAGTTTTTTTTTTAGGATACTTTGATGAATAAAAAGTAAAAAAAAAAAAAAAAAAAAAAAGCTATGTTTTTTAAAATATAAATATTTTGTAATAACAATATACACTACTGGTCAGTAATTTGGGGTCAGTATTTTTTTTTTTCTTTCTTTTTTTTTTTTTTAAATAAAATCAATACTTTTATTCAGCAAGGATGTGTTAAATTAATAAAAAGTGATAGTAAAGAAAATATATTATTAGAATATATATTATTAGAATTTTTTTTTTTTTTTTTTTGAATAAATGCAGTTCTTTTTAACCTTTTATTCATCAAATATATTAGACAGCAGAGCTGTTTCCAATACTCATAATAAATCAGAATATTAGAATGATTTCTAAATGATCATGTGATAGACTGGATGTTATATGTGACACTGAAGGCTGGAGTAATGATGCTGAAAATTCAGCTTTGCATCACAGGAATAAATTATTTTTTGAAAGTATATTCAAATAGAAAACTATTATTTTAAGTTGTAATAATATTTCACAATATTACTGTTTTTTCTGTATTTTTGATCAAATAAATGCAGGCTTGATGAGCAGAAGAAACTTCTTTCAAAAACATTAAAAATAGTAATGTTTCCAAACTTTTGGTCTGTACTGTATATAAATAATATATATATATATGTGACACCGAAGGCTGGAGTAATGATTTCATATATTAAAAAAAAGAAATATATAACTATATAAAGTAAAACTATAAAAATAGCTAAAAAACTGTTGAAAACATATTTATATATATATATATATATATATATATATATATATATATATATATATATATATATATATATATATATATATATATATATATATATATATATATATATATATATATGCAAAAAAAATATATATATATAAAGATATACATTCAATATTGACAAAGGACAGGACTGAAACATATAAAAATTTATACTTGTTTTCTTTTTTTGTCTAGTCATCCACAGACCTAACTTGCACGCTACCAAACCACTTTTTCTTTTTTGTCTTTTTTTAGTTTTCAGTCATTTCCTGCACAGATTACAGAACTGAAATCATGACAAATCCCAGAAGCTTGGGTGACCAGAAACAGGACTAATATTTATTTTAGGCATAATTCACTCATTTACTTATTAATCATTTATTTATTCCTCATGTCATTTCAAACCTGCATGACTTTCTTTTTTCTGTGGAGCACAAATGGAATTATTTTGAAGAATGGTCATGCTGCTCTTTTCCATGCAGTGAAAACAATGACTTTCAATTTCCAAAAAGAACAATTTTGTGTTCTGGTGTAGAAATAAAGTCAAACAGGTTTGAAGTGATTTATAAATAAGGTAAGTAGGTAAGTAAATAATGACAGAACTTTCATTTTTGGGTGATCCAAAAATGAAAATTTGCTGAAAAATTGCCATCCAAGAAGTAGATGAGTTTATTTCTTCATCAGAGCAGATTTGGAGAAATTTAGCTTAACATCACTTGCTCACCAATGGATCCTCTGCAGTGAATGGGTGCCGTCATAAAGAGATGTTCTGATAAAGAAACAAACTCGTCTACATCTTGGATGGCCTGAGAGTGAGCAAATTTTCATTTTTGGGTGAGCTACTGTATTTCTTTAAGTGTCAAAACAACTTCAACCACCAAGTACATCAGTTTTCAAGAACTTCCTTTTTTTTCAGAGCAATAAAATGTGTGCAAGCTTAACATCCTCTGTGGTTGCAGTGGGTGGACTAGAAGTAAAATGACGAAAATAATCAAGAATGTGGGGTGGAGGTGGTTTTGTGTGAGCATGTGTACAGCCGTTTGGTTTGGAGCCATGTTTCTTCATCATTTGTGTGTGTGTGTGGTTGCCTTTGGATGAGATTTGCGTGTACCAGTTGAGAAACTGTGGTTCGTAAGGGTTTCCTGATACCTTCGCTGCAGCGTGCGGAGATGCTCCTTGGTCCAACAGAAGAAGGGCCACTTTCTGGTTATCGTAGTGAGCAGCAACATGCAGTGGTGTTAGTCCACTCTAAAAACACACACACATATACATAGCTATTATTGGCCAAGAGCTCAGAGGTGGGGTGTGTGAAACATGAGCCATCATAAATCAATCAGCTTTTACATCTGGACATTAGAGTACATTTAGCCAGAACACATTAGTGAATGAAACCTCTGGAACTAGAACTGATAGTACGTATCCTGATAGCAAACAAATCCCACTGTTCATCTGGAAGATGTCATTTTTAAAGCATTCACTAGCTGGCAGGATTTAGAAAGACATTCAGCAGAGGTTTTACAATATTTACAACTTCTTAAAAGACTTATTAGTTAAAACATGTTGAATAGGGCACTTAAAAAATAACATGTATGGATTTGCAGATGATCTCTGCACCATAAGTGTGCTTATATAGTGACTACATTTTTAATGGTAATAGGAAAATGTATTTATAAACAGTTCTACAAAATATTAGCATTAAGCACGTGATGTTGTTTATATTAATATTACATTAAAGACCCTATGAAATGAATGTTTTAAATGCATACAGCTGCTTTTGATTTCTTGAGGTTTTAATGGTGCGGTTACACTTGATTTGAAATTTGGTTAAATTTAATTGGCAGCAAATTGAGTTGAGAAACAGATGTAAACATTTTTAGCCATTATACAAAGAATTTTGATTAAATGTGTCCAGTACCCATGTCTCTCATCATCTCTTCAACAGATGCTTAGGAAGGAAAATGAATACTTAATTTCTTACCTAGGTCATATTACCATACCAGAAATCAAAGGATGGCCGTGATGACATAAACTCATATAATAAATGTTGTATATTATAGGTAGTAATCATCAATCTATAACCATTAGTGCAAATAAGACACTTTTACCTTTCCAGCTGCATCAGGTGGTGCTTCCTTCTGTAGCAGTAAGTTAGCAACTTCAATCTTCCCGTATTTGGCTGCAACATGCAGGGGAGTGAATCCTTTCTGCAAGGACAAACAGTTCATACTTAGAAATAAAGAAAAACATGTACACTGACTTAAAAAATAAAGAAAAAGAAAAAAATATAAATTTACACACTAGAATTCAAAGACAAGTCATCCATCGTAACATGCAAAACTGTTGTAACTAGTAGAAAACAAGTCATTTTGGGTGGGGTTGAAAAATCGCAACGGACATTGGTAAAAAAAAAAAAAAACTGATCTGTGTTGCACAAGTTTCCTTCTGTTAAGTAATACTACAGAATAAACTTCCGTCCATCTGGTTTTACACAAGGCAGGCCGTTTGAACACTGATCCTAATTTAGTGTCATAATGTTTTATTTTATTTTGTAACCTCAATTTTCAGGTTTTTATGCTGCATTTATGAAACTGGGAAATGTCGAAGTTTAGCTGATCTGGAGACTGCAGTTTCTCTTTGACTCACTGAAGGTCAGCATACCATATGTCTTACTAACCTGAACAATTATTACAGACACAAAACAAACATATCCAATGACAGCTGTGTTATCGGAGGGAAACTCTGCTCTGTGGTGAATGGAGTCAATTCATTGTCCTTCCTCAGCACATTCCCACACTGTAACACTTGGAAGCCTCTCACTGATGTCTGTCTAGTATTTTATGTCTATCACAATCACACAGCGGGGGGACACTGGGGGAATCTTTTACAGTTAGAAAATAGCTGCTGAGAGTCGCTTTGGTCAAGGCTGAGTTTTATTGGACAACAAAAAGTAAAGCTTATGTATTGCTTTTAGCAATTTACAAATGTAGACATTTATAGACTCTTCTGGGAAACAAACTAGTATCTTGTGTTTAAGTGTAATCCATTGTTTTGTTCAATCAAATGCTCTCCAGAGTGTGCACTGATAAAAATGTAAAACAACTGTCATTTATTTAAAGGGCAATTTTATACTGATCTAATCAAAAATCATGGTTTCTTTTAATATGATATATGAAAAAGATACATGATACATGAAATTTGAAAAAGACATCACAATCACAACTCTTTCTTTTAATAGTAAGTAAACTAAGTAAAACATTGAGTAACAAAACGTGTTTAATTCTGCTTTCATATTATAGCTAACTTAACTTTTTTGGTGAAATTAAGTTGTAAAAAAAAAAAAAAAATATTTATATTGAACTACATTAAAGAGGTCATATGATGCGATTTCAAATTTTCCTTTCTCTTTGTCGTGTTACGAGCTCTTGGTGAATAAAGAAGATCTGTAAAGTTGCAAAGACTAAAGGCTCAAATCCAAAGAGATATTCTTTATAAAAGTTGAGACTCATCCACGCCCCCCTGAAACGCCTCGTTCTAACACGCCTCCACATCTCTACATCAGTATGTGGGAAGATTTGCATAACGCCGCCCAGATGTTCACGGAAAGAAAGAAGGCGTACCTTTTATTCTCGTTGTGGTATTGTTGTTGCCGCCGCCATGTCGTATAGACGCTGTGTGTTTCACTGTGAAAGCAAAACTACTTTGTTTGGCCTTCCAAAAGAGGAAGATATCCGCTTTGTCATGCCTGGAGGTGCTGGTCTCTGAGGAAATACATCGTCTTTTCACTGTGGATCGCAGAATCGGCTTTCACCGTGGACGAAGTGTAGTCCAGCCTGGGGACATCACATGTGGTTGCCGCACGCACAAGGTACGCTCTTTCGTAGAATCCGCCTGCCGCACCGTTCTCAAGCTGCCCGCCTCTGCTCATTCAAGTCCGCGGTTTGTGACGCTGTTTCGTTTAGAAAGCGAAACTACTTTGTTTTTTCCTTCCAAAAGAAAACACGACTAGAAATCATGTTTATATCAAGTTTATAATGGGTTTTATGTTAATGTTTTATCGCTCCGGCCGGACAAGGCTTCACAATATGTTAAGCGGCGTAACATTTCCGTCACACGCTTGAGGCATTCGGCTCAATAGCTGGATAGCTGGCCAGTCACAGCACACCTCGCTTTTTAGAGCGATGAGCCTTGTGAAAATCGACGTGTTTTAGAAGGCGGGGCATAGAGGAGAAACAAAATAATGTGTTTTTTAACCTTAAACCGCATAAACACATTTCATTACACCAAATACACAAAATAATGTTCTTTTTAGCAGCATCATATGACCCCTTTATCATTTTGGCTCCTCTCTAAAAAAAAATGTTGATTAAGTATGGTCTATATAATAAAAAATCTTTTTACTCTGTATAAATGTTTGTTTTGTGTTTGAGAAAATAAGTATTTTTCCTTCATATTTATTTTGATAAATATAATTTGAGAAAATTAATAAATTTGACTAACCAAAGTATCACTTTTTCATTATAATGTCTACCGGCTATTTACAAAACAAACTTCCTGTTTCAATAGGAAATATATCAACACATAAATGTGAACTTGGAAAGCCATTACATAAGGTCTGTATTGTAAAGCCTGTATATTTCCTGTCTTAACTAGAAAAAAAGATGTCCCGGTATACATGTAATCTGACAGATGATGTTTTAGCATGAGTGTAGGCGAGCACCAATCTGGTCCACGGACCTTTGGAAATTAAACCCCTGCACTCAATAACATAATTAAAACAAACACCAAAAACTAATACATCCCACATGCAGCAACTCCAAATGATTCTAAACATCATCAGATGTTCCTTAATAATGGACATGATGTCAACCATGTTGTTCGGTTAATGCATTTTCTAATATATTCCATGTAATGGAAATATAACAGCATACTGCTAGCAAAATCCTCCGTCAGCATGGCAGGTTGGTGAGTTATCGTGATGGATGAGATGACCTTTCTTTAATGTGCAAGAGTTGCAAACCCATCACAGACTTTGATTTGGTCAGCTAAAATCTTCAGGGTGGAGATGTACAGCATTTCATATACAAAACATTTATTAAACGCTGATACGTTCAAGCTATGATTTAACACTGCTGTGTGATAAATATTAATACTAAACGTGTCAGGATGCTTGATTTCTGCCAGCGTATCAGTGTTGGGATATCTATCCAGCTATCTGAACTAAACTCCGAGAGGTTTCATGATGAGCTAGAGGTGTTCACAAATCATCTCACACACTGCATTAATTTTTTTCTTAGTTGTTTGCACTAACAGCAATTTGTTAATTTTTGAAAGAAAGCAGATTACTTGTCAAATAAAATGACCTTTTTTAGCATTTCATTTTGTTGATTTGAAGTGTACCCAACTCTGTGTACAGTAAATTCTATTTTTTTCCGATTTGAGATTCCATCTATGTGTTCTGCATTGCAGAAATCATAGGTTTCTAACTCTAATATAGCACATTTAGTTTTCAATTATGACTATTCAAAATAAAATCCCTTGATAGTTCTTTAGGTTGGGCTTGTTAATTATAAAGTAAAGGGCAAGACACATATCTGCAAAGTGATTCGTTTACTGAATAATCAATTTAATAAATAATTTGAAACAGCCTCCTGTCTGAGTGATAACATGAATACATCCAATCAAACTTTTTTGGCTCTTTGTCAGCAGAACACAGCTCACATGCTCAATTTATTCATAATAAAATTAATTTACTGATTCATTACAAACACATCGGCAGCTTGATGAGGGAGGGGCTGTCTGCTCCATTAAATCTAATAGAAAGATATCAACATGCCATCACAAGGGATGTCACAGACAAAGCAAAATGGTGTCGATCTTGTGGAATGGATGCAATCAAACAATCTTGTTTAAAAAATGACGAGTGGAACAAGACCATAGAAAATAGCAGGCAGGGCTCACTGAACAGCACAAAGTGGATCAGTTTAATAGTTTGATCAAAGTACAATCTATTTTGATTCATTGAAACAATATCATTGTTAGCCAATCTGAAACAAAATACATTTCTGAAACAAGATATACCCAGGAAATATAATGCATTGTAACACTACGACCAAGGGATCATTAAAATTGGCAAATGCTATGTTGTATGTATTTCCTGAAACAGTGTTAATTAATAAAGCAAGTTGAAATTGGACATATTTTTGGACATTTTTACCACAAATAAATAAACAAATTTATATTACAAGTAAACATTATATAATAAATATTAAATACTACAAGTGAAATTAAATTTTGAAAAAATAAACTTTGGAGACGGGCTCATTTTGTTTGTGAGAGTCTATAAGATCACACACATTTTTACAGTATAAATTGTGCTCAGATTGCATACTTTCCTGGAGAAAGATGACGGAGGATAAATCTTTTAGGCAAAATCAGATCAATCCATATTTATTTGATTTATTAATTTATTTGTTTAAAATTTGAATTTTTATGTAAATTCAATATTTCTTTTTTTTATAATTTTAAGTGGTTGAATAGTCTCACAATAAAAAGGTTTTAAGTCTTGTACTGTATGTTTCATTTGTACTATATTGCAAAACAGAGACCAAACTTTCTTTCCAAAACCTTTAGATCTTTGAAAAGATGTATAATTTGTCAACTTCAATTTCCATTTTTGGACAGTACACTTGAAAAAGATACAAAAGTTGTCACTGGGGCAGTACCTTTTCACAAGGTACACCTTTGTACCTTATTTACCCATAAAGGATGCATTTAAGTACCTTAAAGGTACTCAAAATGTACATATTAGTACCTAAACGGTAAATATAGGGTAAATGGTACACCCCAGTGACAGCTTTTGTACCTTTTTTCAGAGAGTGTAGTCTACTGTATATAGTAAATGTAAACAAAAGTTAACAAAGTGCGGGTATCATGTGTATTAAGAGGTTAAAAATAGCCTAGCTGGCAGCCAAATCTTCACTGAATATCTAACCACAAATAACAAGTTTCATGAATCATCCAGCTTTGTTGGTGTGACTGACCTTGGTAGTGATGCCAAGAGATGCTCCATTGTCTAGCAGGATGGATGCCACATCTTTGTGGCCTTCGCGAGCAGCCAGGTGGAGCGGCGTGTATCCAGATGTGGTGGTGGCATCGGGTGAAGCCCTGTGTTGCAGCAACTGCTGGACTATGTCCGGTTTGCCCAGTCGACTGGATATATGCAGTGGTGTATGATCATCCTACACACACACACACGCACACACACACACACACACGCACACACACCCATGTAAGACTTGTAAGTCTTTTTTGCTTTGTAGAGGTTGTAAGATGCTAGAACTTTTTAATATTTCCTTTCAGGACTGTAGAAATCAATTAATTGAGGCAAGGCTAAAGAGGATTGGGGCACTTTTGACAGCCTTTCATGTAACCGCAAACAATCAAATGTTTCCTATTAGTATAGATTGACTGCATTGCATTCCACAGCTATTACACTAAACTAAATATATACTAAATAAATAATAAAGTAAGTGTGTGTGCCTCTAACATAATGCATCATGTTTCATTTGCATACTTATATCACAGGTGGTACTTGACTATTGTACTCTTCCATATAATGTGGTTAATGTTTGACTAGAATTTTTAAACCAGATTTTTACATTTTCTGATAAAGTGTGTTTTTTAGTGTGTTGCTAAGGTGTTCTGACTGGGCGGTTGCCGGGGCAATGGTCTATGGTTGTCAGTTAAGTCAGTTAACCTGATTGGTACACGGCACGACTGCACTGCACCGCGAGTAAGCGGCAATCACATGAGCTTTCACGCTCAACACAGAGATATCAAGCTTTTCAATGTTCCTGCTATATAGCTTTGGATAAAAAATAAAAAAGAAGATAAAAAGATTAGTGTGATGTGATGAATTGCAGAGACAGCTCCTGTTCTACGGGGGTATTCAAACAAAAGCAACCCTGACAGCACACAAGCATCACAGAGATGTCTATTTTTTGCTGTATTTTTTGCTTATGTTGTCGTTCATGTTGCTCTGAGATTTCAAGGTTGTTTCAGGCGGTTGCAAAAATGGTGCCAAACATGTTGCTACAATGTTGCTAGTGTCCTGAGTGGTTGCTAAAGAGTTGTTTGTAGTTTTAACTGTATTGCTATATGGTTGCTAGGGTGTTCTGATTGGGTGGTTGCCAGGGCAATGCTCTACAGTTGTCAAGGTGTTCTGAGTGTTTTTTGCTTGTTGATATGCTACGTCTTGGGTGATCTAGCAGGTTGCTAAAATGGTGATGCGCATGATGCTACAATGTTGCTAGTGTGTTTTCAATGGTTGCTAAAGTGTTACTAGGTGGCTGAAAAGGTGTTTTGAGTGGTTTTAGCACGTCGTTGTGAGTTTTTTTCTAGGGTGTGCTAGCTAGTTGCTAAGATATCCTGAGTGATGTTGTGCATGTTGCTACAAGGTTGCTAGTGTTCTAGGTGGTTGTTACCACTTTGTTTGAAGATTGCGTTTGTGTGTTCTATAGTGTGTTGCTATACAGTTGCTTCTGATTGGGTGGTTGCCAGTGTCAAATCACTAAGTTGAGCCTCTTTGCGAAGACCTCTAATAATGCAGCACATACTTAATCTCATATCTCTCGCTCACCTTGGCTTTGGCGTCCACATCTGCTCCATTTGCCACCAGGAATTTCACCACGTTTGCCTGTCCTGCCCTGGCAGCCATATGGAGTGCCGTCTCTCCCCTCTAAAACACACACAGAAGAAGCTTCTAGAAAAAAGGTACTACTGTGTTTGCATAGTAAGTCTTTGTGTGTGTGTGTGTGTGTGTGTGTGTGTGTGTGTGTGTGTGTGTGTGTGTGCACACAGCTCTTTCATCAGACTCTGCCCCTCTGCCCAAACCGTCTTGTTTTCTTTGTTTTGACTGCCTCGATGAGCTGCACCCCAACAAAGCATAAAGCATGTTTCTACGGTAACAGTGGCTCACTGCTGGCCCACTGTCTGTCTGATGGGGAACAGTCGAGCTTGATTACAGTCTGACTGTACTCTAATTACAGTAGACTGAGGAGCTCCAACCTGTGGTCAGACGTATGTTTAAGTACATGGACGGAGACTGTTATTACCCTAAAAGTCTTTATGAAATGGGAGACCAAACCAATGTGACAAGCAATGACACGTTCCAGAGAGGAACACAACTGGCCTCTGGGGCTTCGCTCAGATATTTTTTGTTTTACTTTGTTTTGTTCATTATTCAAAGGAAACTTGTAAAATGGTTTGTTTGGTGCTGGTGGGGTTGGGGATGGCTGTACTCACCACATTCATCGTGTTAGGAGATGCTCCATGATTTGTCAGCTGAGTCACAATGTTTTCATGGCCCATAAAAGCAGCCACATGAATCGGCGTGAGTCCAGACTGCCAGAGACACAGAAATATGCAGCTTTGAAGCACTGGGAACTGCTTGCTAAAGCAAATATTACCTTATTTCAAAATGCACATGTGTTTTTTATTTTGTTTTTTTCTCAAAACAACGGCATATTTGATTGAAATGCTTTGCATTTTCACTCTATTGTCAAATGCTTGATTTCTATGTATGGAAACCCACTTCTGTCTCGGATTAAAGTTTAAAATAAGAAATAAGGTCACAATGTGAGATGTAAAGTTGCAAATGCTGAGAAATACAGTTTCAATTGTGAAATACAGTGTTTTGCAATTACGAGAAATAATAACAATTACTAGAAACAAAGTTACCACTGCAAGATTTAAAGACACATTGCCAGCTTTGTGAGATTTTAAATGACACTATGAGAAATGAAGTCAAATTGTAAGTTTTAAAGTTATAAAGCAATTACAGGAAATCAAGTCACTGTTTTCACATATATAGTCACGTTGCAAATTATAAAGTGACACTTTGAGTTTTATAGTTGCATTGTCTGACAAATGAGCAATTATGAGCAATAATTGCATAATATAAAGTCGCATTGGAACATATAGGTCACAAACAAAATTCTGAACTATGAAGTTGCCAAAACCTTTCCTGAGGTGTAAACAGGCTTTGTAATCTCATTTAACAACACACTATTTCCATCTGAGGCATAGGAACAATCAGAAATGTAGTAGGGACATTTTATAAACCTTATCAAATTGGGTCATGAATATTAATTAGGTGACATAACATTTTTATCAACTTGGCTCATGAATATTAATTAGGTGACATAACGTTCATATTTTGCTGATTTGTTCTGAACATGCACATAAGCAAGTAAAATAAAACTTTAAAATAAATAAATGTGTCCCAAAAAGTTGGGTGGGACAAAAGTTTCTCCAATTATAATGGTTGCTACGACCCTGGTTTCCACAGACATGCAACATATCTTACAAAGGCATAAACAATATTTCTCACAGTTATTAAGCTGTTGATTAAAACAGACCACAGTGTACAGCAAAGCAAGCTCTGCAAATAGAAAAAACCTCTCTCTCTCACCTCAGTCACAGCCTGAATGGACGCTCCGTGTTTCAGCAACAGCTCCATCACTTTAATCCTGTTCTTCTTGCAAGCGATATGAAGTGGTGTAAAACCATTCTACAGAGAGACAAAAGAGATTCTGGTGGCTTTTACTCCAACTTACTAATGAAAATCGGGTTGCTTTTTCCCCATAGCCAGATGACTGAAGAGTTAACAAAGCTTTGTTTCCAGACGAATGAAAACACGTGGCTCCTGCTGCTCAATGCTTGGCAGACTTGTCTTTCTAAAGTTTTCTTTCTTTCTTCCTTCCTTTTTTCCTCATAAAGTGCAGAGACACGCCCGTTCTGTAACCATTACTTCAGAGCATGACAGTATTCACTGCGCTCTTTGCCAAAAGAGGCTTTTTACAGATTGCCATGGTGCTGTGCAGAAACAAAACGTTATATGTCATGATCTTCCCTCCAAGTGCTCACATTTAAAATTTGGAGGGTACCATCTAAGGTGAAAGCCAAAGTGGGGTGGGGGGATTCTGGGATTTTACGAGACTAGTAAGCTTTGTTTATCTGATGCATATATTGCACACAAAGTTGGAAAGAACTTTTTAAAAAATCTGACTGGCTGATTGTATACTGTAAGACATGTTTTTTTAAAGTTGTAAATATATATTCATATATATACATACATATATATATATACTGATGCATATATATATATACATACATATATATATATATATATATATATATATATATATATATATATATATATATATATATATATATATATATATATATATATATATATATATCTTATATACACACATACATACATATACATATATATATATATATATATATATATATATGTACTGGAATACGTTTTACAAGAAAATACTATTTCAGGTATCCTACTTCAAAATCTCATGTTTAATACATTATATTACGTGCAGTTGCTTGTTTGTGAGATTTTTGCAATTTCTGAGTGAAAATTGTTTCTACATCAATTCTTTTTTAAGCGTATTAGCCTAACCTACTCATACAGGTTTTTAACAAATTGTAAATGGCAGATTTTTTATTTTTTTTGGGGTCAACTATACCTTTAAGTAGATAGATCTTGGCCAAAATAAGCTGTAAAGTGTACCAGACCTTCCTGAAAACTACAGCGAAACATTCAACTTGTGAATGCAAGACTCACCAGTGCTTTGGCATTAGGATTGGCCTTCTTGTCCACAAGCACCTTGGTAACTTTGTAGTGTCCACAGTGTGCAGCGACATGCAGGGCTGTCAGGTAATCATTTGTGACGTCGTCCACGGGAACTTCATGATGAAGCAAGAGCTGAACGCAGTTCAGATGATCTCCTTGCGTGGCCATGTGCAATGGTGAAAGGCCGTTCTGTTGAAACATGCAACAATTTAGGTTATGCGGAAACAAAATAACTGAAGAACTTTCACTTATCAATTCTCTATTTTTCATTTGGCATCTCACAGGAATCACAGATGGATCAAATCTAAAACAGTGTTCCTTTCTAAAAATTAAGAGAAGCAAAAGTAAAAAAAGTAAATTCCCCCTCAAAGAGTACATTTTGGATAAAAGAACAGCAAGATAATTTTTATATGTCACTATTTGTACTAAAACAATTGCTCCATTGTGACACTATTCGGCTGGGATATTATCTTATTTGGCGAGAAGTCTGTGATCATGTTTTGCTTTGCTTTCAGATTCCAGGAAAGCGTTCAGTGATGCAATGGAAAAATAGAAGAAAAAATGCTTTTGTTACATCTGCATACACTTAAAGGAACAGATCATTCGAATAATGATGTCATTCACATGCCATCATGTCATTCCAAACCCATATAACCCTTACTAGAACACAAAAACGTTTAAAGGGATTTCAAAGACAATTTGTATTTAGTAATATTTGCATTTATGCATTTAGCATAGAGTGACTTACAAGAGTAACAAAAGCTGAACTGGATTGAGTATAATTAACATTGAACTAAAATAAATAATGACACTACTGTCTTCTGTAGAGCTGTTTCACAGCAAAAAGAAAAAAAGTTTTATAATTGATTAACACTGCTGTTTTCTTGTTTATTATTGTAAAGCTGCTTTAAAGCAAATGCTATTGTATAAAGTCCTATATAAATAAATCTGATAAGACAAAATGAGATGCTTAGCTAAATGTCCAGGCTGCACTTTTCCATATAACAAAAGTGAATGTGCACAATCATTTCATTTTGCATTCAGCATTTCATTCTGTTTGGCAAACAAAGTTCCCGTTCTTGTTCAATATATCGAAAAGAGCAGCATGAGCATTCTTCAGAATATCTCCTTTTGTGTTCCACAGAAGAAAGTAAGTTTGAAAGACATAATGGATGAAAGAATATGCATTTTTAAGTGCAGCATATCTAACCTTTGTCTTAGAGAGGATGGGTGCTCCACGATCTAGTAACAACTCAACCACTTGCTCATGACCGCTCCTCGCTCCACAGTGTAAAGGTGTCAGGCCGTCCTGGAGATTTGAAAACAAACACACACATATTACACACTGCCCCACTGGCAGGTGCCAGAATCTACAAACATCAGCCATCATTAACATTACAATCCCTCCCAGTATTACCGACATGTGTCAATATGTCAAACACACAAAGAAAGACAGCGTTCCACTACTGGAGACAGAGAAGAGGACAACACCCGCATGCAATTTCTCTTCGACGGCGGTGCCAAACTCATGTAACCTGAGGGCTGCGGTTGTTATCATTTATTAGAATCAAACAACATGTATCCCTGAATTATCCCTTCCAAATAAATTCCCTGTTCATTTTGAAAAGCATCTTGTGCTTCTAAGAAAGCAGCTGAAACTGGTCACAAATGAACAGCAACTGAATTAGTTTCCTCTGAGAAAAAAACAAAAAAAAAAAAAACAATGAAAGCTTTTTTTCTTTCCAAGTCTTTCTAAACTATACAATATACACATGCCATTGTGTAATAAATGTGCTCAATTCCTCTGTTGACTTAAATATAGAGCTGGAAAAGAAAGACAGTCTGTGTGGTTCGACTTCTTGCGGCACTGACCTTGGTTTTGGCGTCAATTCGAGCTCCTCTCTCCAGAAGCAGCCTGACCATGTTGGCATTTCCTCTTTTCGATGCCACATGGAGAGGCGTGATGTCATTCTGCCACAATAAAAAGACAATACTAATTGTCAGACACATAATCAAGTTCAAAAGAACAAGGTTGATTACTTATTTGATGTCCCTTCTCTGTGTCCTTGCATGAATTTCATGAGAAATCTGGTTTACCACCTTTATATGAGCATGATTATTTGGCTAACGCTAATACAAATGTCAAAAAGAACAATGGCTAAATAATATAATTTAATGGCAGCAGCAAATACGATGTACACAAAATTGCTGAAAATAAAACTTTATGTTCACTTTAAATGTTTATTATTCATTGACAAGGAAGTCAACAATTACAATGAGTATAAAACACTTTTATTTCTGTATCAGTGTTGAGCGTACATGTATCCAAAATGAGAATATATCAAAATATATACTAAAATATATACCTATATACTAAAAACTGTATTTGTGTTATGAGCTTTTTTTTTTTAACAAATTGAGGGACAACTCTGTAATAATCAACAGCATACATTAATGTTTCAACAGAGATTGTTTTATTTTACTGTTGTATATTTCTTTTTTAAAAAAAAAAAAAAATAGCAATCCGATGGTGACGATTTATTGTTATTAATTATACAAATACTCTAAAATCATACATACATTAATACAATTTATTGTGTCTTAATTTGTCTACGTCTGTATTAATATGTTGCCGGTGGAATATAAGCATGATATTAAGTCTTTAATGAACAATATATGTTCCATCTTAGAGATTTTTAATAATGTTTCACAAATGAGAGATTCTGTCCAAAGCTGCAGTGGCACAGATGAAGTGCACATCGTCACACTGTAGACAGAAGTATTGGGATACACCACCCTCTAGTGATAGCTTACAAAATCCCTAATTCCTCTACTGCTATTCCACTGCCAGGCTTTCCATAGTGAGAGAAAATATACAACTAAACACCATCCTTTATGGTGCCATTTCAATCCATGACATGGACAATCCATGACATGACATGGAGACAAAAAATGGCTCTGCATATAGAGACTGACCCTGTTCTGACCCCAGTGTAGTTCATGAACCGTTCATATCTATGCACTATATCTCTTACCCTCGCCTTGAAGTCTACAGCAGCCCCGCGGTTCAGGAGCAGGGTCGCTACGTTGATGTTACCGTAGTGAGCCGCTATGTGAAGAGGGGTGAAGCCACTCTGGAGAGGGACAGAGAGAAATAGAGCACAGGGTTCAGAAATGTCACATACGGAACTCTGAAGGCCCTGACCCCAAGTCACCTGACCTGACCTCATCCTCTACATATGAAAAGATGACACCAGGCCAGGCGTGGTGCAGTAAATCAGTAAAACAGATCTAGACAGATGAGCTAGGACACAACACTGAGGGAAGACACATCCTTCACTTGATCCCTCGCACCATTTAAACTCAATCTAGCTTATTATTTTGTTTGATTTGGTCTAAATATTAAGTTTACTTTACACACCATGCTGGGGTTGCAAAAGATGGGAGGGTTTTTCCATTTTAAAGGATGTACTTTCCTCAAATGTACAAAGCCTTAATAACAGCAACCTTCAGGCCAAATTTAAATGAACATACATACAAAGCTTTAGTGGAGGTGAACCCATGGCATAATGTGTGCAAACATGCATACAGTGCACTGCATTTAACAATGTGCTGTTAAAAACATCAAAAATCAGTTTCAGCCTCTTTGTCTAACTATAATAACAAATACAATTTCAATTATTTAACAGCAAATTGCAGCACATTATTAAGTTATATATAGTGAACAGCTGCTGTAAATTTGAGATAGCAGTCAAGCTGTAGGTGTAGATGAATATCATACTACCATTCTCAGTTTTGTAAATGGTTACTGTATTTAAGTTACATATCATGCAGTGCAAATCAGAACTGTTAAGTTGCAGGACAGCTGGAAGAGAAGAGAAGAGAAGAGAAGAGAAGAGAAGAGAAGAGAAGAGAAGAGAAGAGAAGAGAAGAGAAGAGAAGAGAAGAGAAGAGAAGAGAAGAGAAGAGAAGAGAGTAGAAGAGAAGAGAAGAGAAGGTAAGTAGCTGTTTCTGCTGACAGGGGAATGTCATGCATGAGATGGGACGAATGCTCTGCAGCTGAGGAGTCTGATCTTATATTACCTTCACCTGTAGGACAGTAGAGATCTGGGCTTTGGTCTAAAGCGCATTTAGATTTAAAGTTTAAAGCAGTTGAAGTATAACACTGTGTCTACACCGGACACATCAGTTGTCGCGTGGCACCACACCACACCACAACAGCTTGAGGCTGACTACACTGGACATGACAAAGCAACCGTTGCAAACTATTTATAGTTCGTCATAAATAGAACAAGGTAGCAGTTTACTGTCAGGGATTTGTTGTGTCATGTCGCATCGCACCACGCCGCATCCAGTGTAGACCACAATGTAAAAATGATTGTGATTTTAACAGTAAAGGACTGTAAAAATGCTACAGTAAAAACCTGTTTATATATATATTTCCTACTGGTCTAGGCTGGTCATTTCAGCAGAATTGATTATTATTTATTGTTGATGTTGGGGCAAAACTATCCCAGTTTAATATACAGAAACAACTAGTGGGCCACTGGTAAGTTCACCTCTTGAGCAGGACTATCTTTGCGACCAATGGCAAATGTCAGAAGAGTTTTGAAAATCATGATCTTGCAATTCCATTTCGGCCACTAGTGGCATAAAAAATTACATAAACAAAAAACACAGCCACATACACTGTATTACAGAAAATGCCCTGTTCTAAATAAGTAACTCTCTCAGCTGCAGACCTCGCCGGCTAAACCAGAGTGTTTCTTCTCCATGCTAGTCTTCCGCTGCCCGTTAGTAATAGAAGCGCCATTCTACTGAGACAAAAAAGCAATGAGCAGGGGTAGGAGGGGAAGGGGAAGGGGCGGCAGCCACAGCAGCAGCATGATGTGGGTGCTTTGTGAGGTGTGTAGCATTTGTACATGTATACCTCTGTTGTTCTATTCACCATCATCTAGAAGGACCACCAGAACAGGAGGAGAAAGAATGGTCCAATTAATGTTCACAAAGTCACAATGGGAGCATTAAGCTGTACGGTGGCTACATCGTGAGGGAGAGCGACAAAACACACAGCAGCAAGACGACACAAGGGGTTATTTGGTTGGTGGTTCTTCTAGTTGTTTATTGTTTTTTATGTTTGGTAGTTGCTTTAAACTGGCTTGTGATTGAAGATGACAATTGAGTTTTAAGTAAATTTACAATGAGCATCTCCCATATTATACAACTGTTTTTTAGAGACAACAAAGTGTGTTTTTATGTGTATTTTTTTTTATTTTGTTTTTTTTAAAACACATTAATCATTTATTGTGTTTAAATGGAAAGCACCATCAAGTTCTAGATGTAAACTAATGGAAAGGTTTGACTGTACAGTATATTGATGGAGGTACCTTGGATTCGACATCTGCATTGTGGTCGTTCTGCAGGAGCAGCGCCGCTGCTTTAGTATCGTCCTTACGAGCGGCGATGTGCAGGGCAGGCAGCCGTACCTTCCCCTTGGTGTCATTCTCCAGGAGCAAAGACACCACCTGATCATGACCCTGCTGAAGAGCTACGGCCAGAGGAGTAAAACCATCCTACAAACACACAACACAAGAATCCTTGAGTAGTTCAAAGAGATGCAAATCTTAAAGGTACACTACAGAATTTATATCAGTTGTGATTCAGTATGCTCTTCTACAGGGGTGGGCAACTCTGGACCTCAAGATTCACTTTCCTGCAGAGTTTTGCTCCAACCTTAATCAAGCACGCCTGAACAAGCTAGTCAATATCTTCAGGATTATTGAAAGCAGGTAAGTTTGGCCAGGGATGGAGCTAAACTCTGCAAGAAAATGGATCTCGAGGACCAGAGTTGCCCAGCTCTGCTCTTCAAAGTAAGGTGTGTCCTGCTGCTGGAGGGCCAGTGTCCTGCAGAATTTAGCTCCAACCCTTATCAACCATACCTGAACCACCTTATCAAGGTCTTCTGATTTACCAAAAACCTCCAAGCAACTGTATTTGAGCAGGATGGAGCTAAACTCTGCACTTGGTGGTGTAAGGAAATAGTTCAACATACAAGTGTTTTAGGGATGAAAGCTTTAAAAATGTCTTAAGATGCATGAACATACACATATAATATTTCATAACTTGAGAAAAACACAGAATATAAGAAGATATGATTCTATCAGCACACTTCCAGTAAATGACAGAATGTTTAATAAGAGCAACAATCTTTGATAGTTCTCAGGGAACACCTTGACATCAAAATGCTGTAATGCATTGGTTGGTTGAAGTCTGAATTTCAAACAGACCTTCATTCTCACCAACACAGATCATTAACATGCAAACAGCTCTTCAAACACGAATGTGTTCTCTGGTGCATAATCACTGTCTGAGAGACACAAGGGCCTGGTACATTCTGAAGGACAGTGACGTCTGCCGCCCTGCTCTGTCATGCACCCACACACACACCACACACATTTCAAGCCAGGCATTCAATACCCTCACTGCGCAACTAGTGTCTGCCTGCTGCCTTGAAAAGGACAGCAAGGTCACTAGGTATTCTGAGTTCCTGTATGTATCATTGCTAGATAGACATGGAAGCATGTTGTTTCATAGGGCTGCTGAGAACTGCAGTGAGGTAAGTGATGGATGGATTGGATGAGAAGGTTATGCTCACCTCTGTGGCAATGCTCTGACTGGCTCCATTATCCAGGAGGAATTTGATGACTTCCAGGTGGTTTTCCTGGGCAGCCATGTAAAGTGGTGTGAAGCCATTCTGTAGCAGGAACAAAAATACTTAGAATTGTGTTTCATTCATATTCTCTTTCAATTTATAAAGCAACAAAGCAATCATATACATCCCATGCTTAACCATGACTCGAATGGAAGATTGGATGACAGCGCTGCCTCTGACATACAGTAGCCTTAGGTCTTTACTGCAGTAATGCTGATTTCTTTTACAATTTAAAATGTTATTTAAAAAATGCCTTCAAACTTCAAATATGCAGTATGTCTGGTCATTAGAATTTAACTGCTGGCTTCTTATCAGTTCATGAACTGTGAAAGTGTGAACTGAATTGACCACGCCCACAGGAAGTTAAATTGAAATGACAGGACGAGGAAATGCAGATACACAGCAAAGAAACTGACACACAATACACTGTTCATTTTGAATATTTGTTCATTTATAAATTAAATTAACAAATGCAAATGTCCACCGCATTGTTTTCAAATTTAGAAAAATTAATACTAACCTCAAAATTTGAGGCATTCTGAAAAATTAAGTGTTTTACCAGCATGGTCCACAAAATAAAAGTCAATTTATAAAATATATACATGGTAGCTTAATCACTTCAGTAGCAGACAATATATCTTAACATACATTTTCACTTAGCTAAATGATACTAAATAAATAATGTTTCAATTGTTAAATGCTTCATTTGTTGGTGATATTAAATGTGTACTTAACCATAAATTAGCTAAGATTAGGCCTAGACAGAATCTGCTGACATTTCTCACAATGGAAAATTCTGTGTTAATCTGTAGTTATGCAAACACAAGTAAAATCTGGGCCTAGGTTTTAGCACTAACATACAGCACCATAGCTGAAATGAGTCAGCTAAAGTAGCTAGCTAGCTAATATTGATAAATATGGACACTTTTTACACTCTGGTACAAAAAGAATATCAAACATTTAACAATTTGCAATCAGTGTCCTCATTCACGAAGTGAGTGTCTCTATTTTAAGCACTGCAGTGTGAGAAAGCAGAACCAGGCTGCACTTGTGATAAGTTCTTGAGATAAAACATAGTCTGTCTCTAGTCTCCCATACACGTGTGTGTGTGTGTGTGTGTGTGTGTGTGTGTGTGTGTGTGTGTGTGTGTGTGTGTGTGTGTGTGTGTGTGTGTGTGTGTGTGTGTGTGTGTGTGTGTGTGTGTTTAATTCTGGACTCCTTGGGGATCATTTCGGTGACAAGGCAAAAAATGCATGCACTTCTATAACTATCAACCATTCCAGTTCTCAAATCCAAACAGTTTCTCCTCAAAATGGAGAAATAAGTAGGTTATATTTAATGCAGCACTTCAAAATTATTTTAGAGCTATCTGAGGACAAACTGATAACTTAAGTATCAGAACTTTACTCAAAAGTCACACTGCAACACAACACTGATGCAGTTCACATTCTCTGTGGTGCTACAGTGGATAACTGACTTTTAGATAAACCACTGTCATGACAGAGCAACAGTTTGAAAGAATCTTGCTGAAGAAGTTAGTCATGTGTATATTATAACTGTGTATAAATAGCTACCTGAACAACAACACGTCCAGTTCAATTAGCAGTGGAAAATTTTTCTGTGGTGTGGCAGTTTTTTATAGCAAAGTATTTATCTACTGTACATGCTGCTTTTCATAACTCTGTTTTCGCCCTTTTGTTGTTGAGTTTTAATGCTGTGACCATAATCCTGGTTCAAAAATTCAAAACACCTCATTCTTTTTGTCATAAATTATATAATCTGAATAAATTACCTTTTTAAAAGATGTTGCCCCTTTTCAAAGCTTTAATTTACTTAGATTTATTTTCAAACATTTATTTTATTATTATAATTTTTTTGTGTGTGTGATGTTAATTTTGTAGCTAACCATAAATTAGCTAAGACTAGCTAGCATAGTTATTAGTAGACCCAGAAAAATCTGCTGTCATTTTTCAAAACTTCTACATCAGGCGTGTCAAACTAAACTTTCTTTTGCTATTTGAGCAAATGGGAATGCAAATATATATATATATATATATATATATATATATATATATATATATATATATATATATATATATATATATTTATTTATTTATTTGTGGTAGTCTCCCATTCACTGCTATAGAAGTTTACCCAGCTATGACGATTTCTGCTGGTGATAAACCAGTAAATGTGAAAAAGATCCATATTCAATGGTAATTGTACATTACTACTGTATTCTGTACATGCTATTTAGTTTTATTCCAAATGGGAAAAAAAATCATTAATAACATAAACATATTTAAACATATTTACTGTCAATACAGATGCTACCTCTATTGTCATATTTTCTCACTGTCATGACCCCATCTCAGAAAACTGTGGCTTTAAAGAAAGTTTCCCACCTGTAATTAGGACTTTGAGGTGGATTTCATGTGCGTTCAGCTTGTAAATCCGTAAAGTGTGTAAATACTATCTTTATGACATGACTTGAATGCACTGTAAGAATGGAATCGTGTTTTACAATAAATTAAAAGCCACTCATCCTTTGTCAAGTGCTGACTGTACCTGAGACTGAGCGTTGATAATTGCTCCATTATACACAAGTTCCTTGACGACATCTGCCTGTCCAGCGAGCGATGCTATGTGCAGAGCAGTGTTTCCTTTCTGGAATCAGAATAACATGACAGAACAGTCTAACTCACAGTGATCCAATGTTTTTTCATAGTATTTTGGAATGCTTCCTACCTATTTCTGTCACTGTTCTGGTACATAAACTACACTTTGAAGAATTCACTTTTCATCAGAGTTTCTAAAACCATTACTGAAATCTTCTTCTTGAAGATCCTTAGCATGAATGAGTAGATCCAGCCCTTGGTAGAGGCTCATAGTCAACCTGAACATCAGGCAACAATGACTTTGAAGACTTGCTGATGCAGCAAAGTCATGTCTATGAAGTCATGCACTGCTGAGTAACACACTTGTCATCTTTAAATCATATGCTTAGTCATCTGTACTAGTGCAAATAGTGCATTAATAGTGGTGTGTATATCTGATCTGGTGAAGTGGGTCTTACCTTTGTTGCAGCATCCACAGTTGCACCAATTTTAATAAGTTCAGCCACAACCTCCACGTGGCCTTCTTTAGATGCTAGATGAAGAGCGTTCAACCCATTCTGCATCCAGAGAAACAGATGAATCATGAAAATATATTCGCTGACTGTTTATCTGTATTATTTAAGACTACAATGAGGCATAACAGATAGAAAACGGTTCATGGTTAATCAAATCTAAATAAGAGCTACTCAACATTAGAAAGTCTCTTATGCTCACCAAGATTGTGTTTATTTTGTCAAAAATAGAGTAAAAACAGTAGTTTTTTCTGAAATATTATTACATTTTAAAATAACTGTTTTCTGTTTTAATATATTTAAAATTTTAATTTATTTATTATTACAATTAAAAATAACTTTTTTATGTTTTCTCCAGTCGAGTGTCAAATGATCCTTCACAAATCATTCTAATGCTCAATTAGCATTAACCAATGCTAAAAACAGTTGTGCTACTTAATATTTTTGTGCAAACCATATTTCAGTATTTCAAGAGATGAGCATTTATTTGAAATATAATTTTTTTGTGACATTATAAATGTCTTTACTGTCTAGTTTGATCTAGTTTGGTAGTATATACTGTAGTACATATTTAAAGGTTAATTTTACAAAAAGGAAGGTGTATGACCTGGTTGCAGATGTTGATGTCCACACCAGACTTTATATAATCGAGGGCTTTCTCAAGGTTTCCAGCTCGGGCTGCTCTGAGGTAACTGGCATTACTGTCAGTCTGAAAGAGAGAGAAATAACCATCAGATCTTCCAAAGATACCATGAGCTGATGAGCTTCAATTATCATGAAGGAGAAGGAAGTCCTCAAAAAAAACAAAAACAACAACAACAAAAAAAAAAACGGTTAACAAAATCCAATCTATAGCATAATCTGCACCTAAGCAAAAAAAAAAAAAAAAAAAAGATGAAGCATTATTTGATGGATATGGCAACCACATAGCGACATACAGAGATCTCCGCACAAACAAGCACCAAAAAAAGCAAAAATTTTGCCTATGTATCAAGTGCTTTTAGAAGTGATGTGCAGCCCAGATCTGTAAACAAAGTTGATCGTGCAGCGGGTCATTGTCAAGATTCCCACTGCCTCTGCTCTGTCTGATAATGGGCTAGCTGACATTTGTAATAACAGAAATAGAAATAAACAGTAATTCTGTGGATAAACTGGCTGTTGTTATGTAAAACAGGGCCTGAGAAAGAACTGCAAGGAAATGTCACAGCCCTATAAGAGTGAGAGGCATTCACACAGGAAGTGATCAGCATGAGGAGCAGTAATGGATGCTTTCATCCTATCAGAGTAAAGATGTCACACACACGACTAAGCATACTGGAATTACATGAGTATTCTGGTCTTTTCCAACCTCCTCATCTTTATTCCAATTGGAAAAGAGGTTTTGCAAGGGCATTTGCTGAATATTGTATTTTCCAAAATACAAGTCATATTTTTTTAAACGTGCAGTGACATATTCCATAGCCATTTATATAATGCATTTAACAACATGAATGAGAGAGGTACATTAACTTATTTATTATTAAGTTTATTTACTTAAGTACATTTTCTAACACAGCAATATTTTCAGATTGCTTTAAATAAATTAGTTTGGGCGTGGAGTTTTTAAGAAATGTTGTTTATAATGAATGTCACCATAATTTGTTTGTTTTATACTTTCATAAAATTCTTTATCTGTATGTAAATTCATTTTCTTATATATTTCCTTTAGTTTTGGGGTGATATGTGACCAGACATTTCTTGACAGTTAATTTTTTTTAAGATTTAAGAAAACATAAAATAATTTTGTTTTAATGTGTATGGTAGCCTATATCATGAAAGAAAAAAATCAACAAATCAATCCACGTCTGCTGTTTAGGTCCATCTTTATACTGTATTATAAACATGAAATGACATTCAAGCTCGTTGTATGTGATTATCCAGCCATATGCTAATTTCAGCACTTTGTGTTAGCTGTAATGAAATAGCACTGAACAACAACAACTCTTCATCCTAGTTCAAGTCTAGACATACTTCTCATGCATGCTTTAACTGTTTCATCTGTCAGTGCATTTCTATATTAACAGGTCTCAATGCATGGAACGCTAAAACATTTTTTTTTTCCTGAAAAAATATGAATGAGGTCAAACCTCAAATAATTCAACACAGGGCTTAGTGCATGTCTGATACATGACATAAATAAGCATGTAATAACTGTAGATCTGAAAATAAGGAGTGGTCTGGTTCAACAGTTCAGAGTCCAGATATTCACACACTGACAGAGAGAGAGAGAGAGAGAGAGAGAGAGAGAGAGAGAGAGAGAGAGAGAGGGTGTGTCTGCTGTTGCTGCATTGCTGTAGTTCTGACACACACACATGAACACATGCTGTCTGCATCACAATCCATGCACACACTCTCCTAACCCACCCCAGTTATCACGTACTAGAACAGTGGCTCACAATTCCAGTCCTCGTGACCCCCCAACTGTAAGTGCCCTGAGAAGTGGACATTACAGGATATTCCGCCATGATTTCAAATTGTATTTATTTACAGAGGTATATTATGTCACACTTCACACTTCTTTCGTCTGTGTGTGAAGACACTGCAGGCAGTGGGCATGAATAAATGTACTGAAGTAAAGTAAACTTTAACAGATTTCCTGTGCTCAGGGAATAGGGAGTAAAGAACACTGTGTAGGGACCATGTCATTCGGAACACAGTTCATGCATGGAGCTCTCTTCTAATGAGCTGGTTATCTGAATGAGATGTGTTAAATAAGAGAGACATACAAAAATATGCAGAGCGGTGGTACACAAGGACTGGAATTGAGAACCAGTGTACTAGAACATCAATGATTTACATAACAAAAACTGGGAATCAATTTTCAAAACATTTTATACTGATATTCCAGATCTTGATTCTTTTATATTCTTCCAATTTAAAGTCTTCAAGCACCGTTTTCATACAGTTTGGTAGAATATAGGCTAATCAAAAAAAAAACACATTATAAAACATATAAAACACATGAAATAGTATGAATTTGCAATATTCATAAACAAAACAATTTGTTCTTCATTAACTCTTTCTCTGCCACTGATTATACTGTTCTATTATTTATTATACAATGCTTTTCTGCCTGTCGAGTTATTCCGGCAATATGTATTTTCAGTGTTATATGGTAGGGGGCACTGTCATGGATTTTCTGAAATAGCACAGTACTTCTGAACCCAAAAACATGTGAAGAAGAAAATTTTATTTTTGTCGGTCTTCGACAAAAATTCTATTTTCTGAGCTTTTTTTTTTTTTTTTTTAGTATATATAACTTACGAACATTTAAAGTGTTGATAAAATAAAAATAAATGTGGCACTATTAAACTGTTGCTCGTCTGTTTGAACATCATAGCAACACCGCAGTATTGGCTCAACCAATGGAGTGAGTTTGGGACGTGGCTATCTGTTAGTTTGGCCAATAGCAGGTATGTGAAATGTTCAAGAAATATGTTTAAAACAGTTATTTTTACAGTTTAGTTTGGTGATGCTATTGGGGTAGAAACTATACACTTCACCTTTAAATAAATGATTGTGTAAATCCTTGGAGGCGGGCTATGAAATTTACCCAAACAAACTACAAATGAGGTTGTAAATATTTCATTGGGGTTAATTAGTAATCATTTCATACTCCTTCAGTCTTTCACTTCTTCTAACAATAGCAGTGGCTGGCTTCAGTCTAGATAGCATAGCATGTAGAAATGTCATCCTCTGTCTGTGTGACGTGGGCTCATTCTCTGCAGTGTGTGGGAGTTTCCTTTGAACATCTCTCTCTCTCTGTGTCTGCCTCCCTCTCTACATCTCTCTATCTATATCACTAGGAAGCAACACAGTGTTTTCTGAAAAGGCCTCAACAAACATGCATTAAGTCTTTTTCTTCATTACAAAGCAGGACTGTGCAAAATAAATGGAATAACTGATATAATGTTTTCTTGGCAATATAAAAAGCGACATCAAACATTGCAATCATTTTAATTAGTTTTTTTATTTATTTAGACATTAAGACACTTTTCAGACTAAATGTTAGACTGTCCATTTCAGTGATTCACTTTATAACTGACTCAATGCTTTATTTGCATCAGCACTCAGGAATGTTTATGGCATGTGCCATTTTTATGAATTAAAATGTTGGAAACACTTCACAATAAGATTTGATTTGTTAAAATTTGTTACTGCATTAGATATCATGAACTAACAATTAAGAACAATTTTTGCATTTAAATTTTCGTCAAGTCAGTATGGTTTTTTTTTCTTATTTACTAATTTTATTTAGTTTTTTATTTTATTTTATTTAGCTTTAGATCTTTAGTTAAACAATGAAATACTGCAAATACAACAAATAAATACTGATGTTTTTTAAGTCATGTTCTTTCAAAATACATATACATTATACATTTATTACATATAGAAATATTACATATTTAAAAAAAAGAGCAATAAATGATGTAAAATTATTGTCAAATGTCATTAAAAATTTAAGCTATATTGCCTAGCTCTAGCTACTAGAGACAAAACTGATTTATCTGACACTAGAAAATCTTCATGAGCTCGGCCACGGCTCATTGATTTAGCTGTGGGTGTCATGCAGCATTTTGTAGAGTATACGTAAACTCAATACAAAATGATTTGTTCAATATCCTGGCAAGGAATGGGCATCACAGGCTCATACATAGATTTAGAAAACAAGATTTTTCTTAGAAAGAACATGGAACTCAATCGATGTATCACTTCAAAGAAGCCACCTTCATTTATAAAGGACCAAAAGGCGAAATGAACTAGAGAGGCTAAAACACAGTAAAGCGAGATCTGCCCTGCCAGCACTAGCAGAAGCCTTACAGGAACACACGCTAACACACTCCCACAACGAGGCCAGTTACAGCCAGTTAGAAGAGCTCATACACAGATCTCTCATGCTAATTTGCCAGTGTTATGATGTTCCTGCAGAATTTTTTAAATGTATTTTAACTGGTGTTTACTTAAGTCAAGCAGCACTATTACTTTTGTGACCCAATCTGATTAAGAATTACAAGGCAAATAAAAAGTTAAAATAAAACATATGCATATGCAAATCATTTCAAATCATGCATTTAGAAAACATTTCATGTCGACTTTTGAAACTTTGAAAAAGGCATTTGAAACTGTGTGTATTAGTGTGTGTATATATATATACTGTAGATATAGATAAAGATTTACTAATATGTATATATATACAGATTTACTTAAAAAGTATATGTTGTGATGATGCACAGATACTGATCATATCCGAATGAAATATATAACAATATAATAATATGAATAACATAATTAATTGCTATGAACTAAATTATTAATAATTATTGAGATTAAATAAAATAGATATGATTAATTTCATCATGACTTAAAGGGTTAGTCCACCCAAGAATGAAAATTAGCCCATAAATTACTCACCCTCAAGTCATCCTAGGTGTTTATGACTTTCTTCTTTCAGATGAATCCAGTCGGAGTTATATTAAAAATTGTCTATGATCTTTAAAGCTGTTTAATGGCAGTCAGTGGGTGTTGCATGCATCAGTCCAAAATAATTAAAATAAAAAATGCCCGTCCACAAACAAAACACATCACAAGGCTCCGCGGGGTGAACAAAGTCCTCCTGTAGTGAATTGATGCATTTTTTAAAGAAAAATATCCCTATTCAAAACATAATAATCACTTTAATCTAGCTTGTGCTCAATGTTGTACACGGAAGCAGTTCCGGGTGGATGACGTATGAGGTCAGCGCTGCACATGCACTGCCCAGAAGTGTACTGTAGCTCGCGGAAGTGCAGGGGAGAGATCAAAACAAAACAACGGTCACTAATTAGAAGTACAAAACAAGGATTTGTAAAGAAGAATGTCGGAGGGCGTCGATATAAGCCAAGAGGAGACTGGTTTTCCTTTGCTAAAGCAAGGAAACTTTGCTTCTTTTGATCCTGTAAACAAACGTTGGTTTTCATGAGACTCACCGGCAGATCCGCAACACCAACCTCATACATCATCCGCCCGGAACTGCTTCTGTGTACAACTGTTGGTGCCGTGTGAGACAATTTTTTATGGATGGGCACTTTTTATTAAACTTCTTTTGGACTGATGCAATTCAACAACCGCTGATTGCCATTAAACAGCTTGGAAGATTAAAGACAATTTTTAATATAACTCCGACTGGATTCGTCTGAAAGAAGAAAGTCATATACACCAAGGATGGGTTAGTAATTTATGGGCTAATTTTCATTTTGGGTTAACTACCCCTTTAGACAATTAAAACTGTTAATCTGTATTACTAAATTTGTAATAAAAGTCTATGTTGTGATGATATACCATCTGATACTGATCCTACCAATTAAATTCTTTATATATATATATATATATATATATATATATATATATATATATATATATATATATATAGTCAGGGTTTTTGCACTGTCACTCTGTTTTGTGTTTTGTTTCTTGTGTCTATGTCTTGTGTCAGCACATGGCCTTGTTAATTGTTTTCTCGGCCATGTGCTCCTTCAGCCCCTCCTCCTTGTTTCCTTTTTAACACACCCTCTTGTTAGCCTTGTTAGTCTAATTGTGCTCACCTGTTCCTCATGTGTTTTCCTCCCTATTTATTGTGCCCCTTACCCTTTTGTGTTTGCTGGATCGTGGTCATTTTCGTCATCATTTGATTTGGACAACCTGCATCCCCTGTCTATAATTATTAATGCAAGTCACAAGTAAAGCAATGAAACCTTTGAGAACTTGTCTTTCTGCGAAATGTATTGAGATTATATCAAATGTTGATGTTGCCGCTCTTTGGGAACATCTTGTTCTTTGAAATGTTTAGATTACTCTGGATTCATGTAAATCAGCATGTAAGACAAGTACAAGCCATGATCTGTACAGTATCTAGATGCCTACCTTATATCACAAGCAAAACATGTACCACAAGTTTTGGAGATTATGCAGTCATCCAGTCAGAAACATTCCCTTTGCAGAAGCAGAAGAGTCGGATGAGCACATCCACTGATTCTTCACACACACACACACACACACACACACACACACACACACACACACACACACACACACACACGTTGTTGTTTGTCTTTATAATGTGAGTTGTCTGCAGGGAGGCGAGTGAGTGCAGTGTTTTAAGCTATAGAGAAAAGCTGTCAATTGACACTGAACACACACTATCACAGCGTGCTCAGATAACAGCGCATGCATGAAGAGAGCTGAGTGTGTGGTGTGTCTGTCCTAATTCCTGATGTTCTTCAGTGTGGAGTGCAGATAGAACAGGACTGCAGAATGAAACAGCGTCCTGTGTCACGCACATTCAAATCTCATCAAGCATGGAGAATGAAAATAAAGGTGTAGGTGTTCACATCCCTATGGCCAAACAGAATCAGTCCATCTTTTCTTTTAAAAGGGATTTAAAAGATATTATTTTTTATATTATACTGCATATTAGATTGATTTCGGAAGGATCATGTGACACTGAAGACTAATGGCTGCTGAAAATTCAGCTTTGCATCACAAGAATGCATTTTTACAACGTGCTATAGGTTTAAAGCCCATTTTTGACCCCACTATTTGATCGGGACGTGGAAGCTGAAGGTTTTTAAGTAGTTTTCTCTTTCAAATCCATTGTTTTTTAGGATAAAGTGCACTGATGAATAGGCACAAAAAGAAATGTATTGCAGAATTTAAAGGAGCCACAACGAGGTGCCTTTTTCCAGTTGAACCAGTGACTGGGTTGGTATAGTCTGGTATAGTCAAGAGTGTATACCAAAGCCAGCATTCCTCTCAGACAATGTTTGAGGCATCAGGCAACTGTTGAGAACATTATTGTATGTAGATGCACTGCTATAAGACGTGATTCCATGTTACAAGATCTTGGGCAAATCCATATTGTAAATGCTTTGAGGAAATCCTCATGCAGACCAAACCGTGGGAAAGCAGTTTACAAAGTTAGTTCACACTGACAACTGTAGAACAACAAATTAGAAAAACAACTGACAACTGTGAAAACACACGAGTGCCACAGATTAGTGATTGACCAATATTTGATTATCGTGATGTTACTGGCATTAAGGTCGATGACATACAGGAGTTGGCATGATAAAGAAAAAGTTTTTTTTAAGTGCTTAGAAATTAACTTTTTGTAATCCCATTGATTTAATATGGTTATAAAACAGTTTACATGTGATGACTCTAAATATATCATGTGGTGTTACCATTAAGTAAAAAGTAATAACCTATTTTAAGTGAGTGTACACATCATTTAAAAAATAATGCTCAAATTCACTTTTTAAGGTAAAAGTTTTTTTTTTTTTGCATAATTCATAATCATTGCAATTTGGGGAGTTGCACCACATGACATTTTACAGCCTCAACTAGCCTTGTCTTGACATACAGTAAAAAGGTTGAATTATCGGATATTTTCAGACTTATTGACTGTGACACAGTATCTTTATGATGTAATTTTCTTTTTTATGCTTTTGTCTACATGTTGGTTGCTCCACATGACTGATTAACTCTTTCCCCGTCATTGACGAGTTATCTTTTCATTTAGAAGACAACGCTTCCCCGCCACTGACGAGTTTTTACGGCTTTTCATGTTTTCACTGTTATACACTTGGTGGTTACACATCTTCTGAATGAGTACAAAACCTCCCGAACAAAAAAACACGTGAAGAGGATGGAAAAACTAGCGATGTCTTATGTAAACAGATGCATATGATAAATAATGCGATCATCAGCAATAGCCAGCATATAAATGAAAACTACATAATATTATGGAGTAAAATGATGATCCAGGAAGTGGTATATGGCTGTGCAAGCTTTGGAGTAGGGCTGTGCAATTAATCGCATTCGATTGTCGTGCGCATCTCATCAGTAAAGCCGGTCCCGTGATTAGTAGTAAATCACCATCACCTGCTTTCAGATTGAGCGGCTTTCACTACACGGATCCGTAGTTCACTGATAATTAGGCAAAATCTCCCTCATAATCGCAGATGAATCACATTCGATTTTGAACGCGATATCGCCTAATTTGTCAGTAAAATACGGCTCTGTGTAGTGAAAGCCGCTCCATCTGAAAGCAGGTGATGGTGATTTACTACTAATCACGGGACCGGCTTTCCTGACGAGATGCGCACGACAATCGAATACGATTAATTGCACAGCCCTACTCCAAAGCTTGCACAGCCATATACCACTTCATGGAAAGAAAAAAATAATGCTTTTTTTAAGTAGAGGCTTTGTTCTTTATTTTGGTGTTACATATTCAAACATTTACATATTCAAATATTTATACAGCAAAATATACTGTAGGCCATCAAATTTTAGTGAAAATCATCAAAATCGCTGGGGGTGGCTGGCAACTTTTGTGGGGAAAGAGTTAACGGTTAATTTTTTATTATTAAATATTAATAATACTGAAGCAAGGTTTTGTGAGAGTATAATATTTTATGGGAATGTGACCTGAGAAATTTGCATCAAAGTTGCACTGTAGGTTAGACAACCTGTTGCTTTGTTAATTAAATTCTTGTAATATACATAATAACAATGTATCGCTTTGAGATGTAACTTTTAAAGGCGCTATAGAAAATAAAGTTTATTATTATTATTATTATTATTATGTATGATTGTATATAATGATTTTGATCCGAAAAACAATCTATAAAATATTAGTCAACCCCTGGTCTCTAGATACCTGCATTGGTCATCTAAACACCCATATCAGTCAACAACTACCACAGAGAACCAGGTTAGTCAGTCTACAACATGCCATGACAGTTCAACAAAACCTGATGCACAATCCAATTCACACTCAAACAAACTGGACCACATGCAGAATTTAGCCTCTGCACTGAATGAAGTTCAGATTTACATCAGTCTAAATTAAAAGCTCACAATCGAAACATATCCCACTGCCTTTCTGTTGCACCGTTGCAACCAGAGCCCTTTCGAGCAATGCACCACTACAGTCCAACCATGCCCCGTAAACACCACACCATCTACACTCAGCCAAACCGCCCATCTCACTCACTAACCCCGAACAAGATCAAACCTGCCAGCTTTAACCTTTTTACATTGTTTCAAAGTGGAACTTACTGATTGTACATCTATTCCATCCTCCATTGCAATGTTTGCCCTGCAGTCCTGAACGATCCTGGTAATCAATGAGCTAGAGTTTGAAATCGGCCACTCCGGAGATGCATTAAAGCTAAAAACTAAAAACAATCCTTGTTAACTTAAAGATACTATGACTATGTAAAAAGGAAGTTAGGGTACCACATAGGGTTAGCATTACTCTACCCTATGTGCCACACAAATCCACTTTATCATCAGTACGGATGCGGGACATTAGCACTGTTAGCCATTCCCAGCTGTCACCCACTGCTCCAAGCAGCTCCGCATACTTTATCGGATGGGACGGCACTTACCATATTTGTAAGCACTAGTGGTCTCTCTCCTGGCTGAGTGTAATCATGATCTGGTGGACTGAAATAGCAGCGGGCCCCTCCGTGCACCAGGCCTCCCCAACTGGAATCTGTCCTGCTCGAGTCTTATTGTCATCCTGCTTATCAGCTATTTTTACGCACCCCCCTCCCGTCCCCTCCGCTGCACAAATACCCCGGCACAGGCGAACAGATTCAGCACAACTCAACCCGCCGCTACTGTTAGGAGCCAGTCAGCCATGCTGGAGTACAGCAGCCCAGCTTATGTGGGATTTGGGGGCATTTCCCCAGGTATTATGAGCGCTTGCGGTATTGCCCTGATCCAGGCTCTGCCAATCAGCAACTCGTGCCTCTGGACTAGACTGGACTAGTTTGCCCCTGTCTTTTATCTCTCTCTATCTTTCTCGCAGTGCTCTGGGATGTTGCAGCAGTCTCTGCCCGCATCAGCAACATTACACCACCAGCACCAGCCAATCCCCCTCGCCACACACACACACACACACACACAAATTCCTACACTCGTGCCCTTCCAGTTGCCCATCTCATTAATTAAATCAATGCCACCGACAGTAATTCACTATGGAAATTTGAAAGAGCCTCATCTATTCGAAGTTTCAGGCTAGATACTACATCATACTGCCAATAAAAGAAATATCTTTGAAAACAATGTAACTTAAATGGGTGCTTAAAGTAGAAGTGTGTAATTTGTGCACCAGTAATGTCACCAAACTGAACTGATTTTTCACTAAGCCCCACCTGAAAAACATTACTGACCAATCCTGTCTTAGCAACTGTTGCTGTTATATTATCAGAAAAGGCATTGCTGTTCAGTGTAATGCTATGGAGGATCTGTGTGTTTGGATAGTTATAAAAGCAGTTTTATGGTAAATTATTGTTGCTGTTTCACACTGACACATGGTACCCAGAGAGGTTATATAGTGGCTCTAAAAACTATTTGGGCACTTAAAAATGTCTAAATTGTAATGCATTAGATACAAAATATAAAACCAAGTGGAATCTGCAAATAAATTATGCGGGCGCTTTTCTTACTGTACAACTAACTGTACTTTTCTGGTTTTCAATCATTTTTAACCAGATAATTTTTCATGAAAGCATGAAGTCAGTTCCTCTCAAGTTCTGGTGTCTCATAGTTTATCTTGTTGATCCCAGACATTTGTCTTCACTTTGAACATTATATTCATTGTTTATTTTGGAACCTTACAAACCTGAATGTGAAATTATTAATTTAATGTGTTATATTTCTATGAATACTGTATATATATATATATATATATATAATTGTGGATTAAGTGTCCTAAGATAAAAAAAAAAGTTATTTACCCCTAAATGATTACTTTAAAGGTACTAACATGTACCTATTAGTACATATTAGTACCTAAAGTGCATACACACACACACACACACACACACACACACATATACATATATATATAAATAAATGAATACCTTAATTCAGCAAAGACATTAAATTGATCAAGTAAATATACTTGACAGTAAATATATTTAGAATATTACACAAGATTGCTATTTAAATAAATGCAGTTCTTTCGAACTTTCTTTTATCAGCAAATCCGTAAAGGAAAAAATACCATGGCTATACCTTGCAATATTACTTCATTACAGCCCAAGTAAGATTATTGTTTAATTATTTTACCACTTTATATATGCAAGTTTTACTAAAAAAAAAAATCATTTATTCAATTAATTTCTATGGAGCCTTCTGTAAAGCATAAAATGAGTAATAAAGCGGAGCAGAGCTCAACAGTAGGGTAAACAGTAACATAGGAAAAAAAAAAAAAAAAACTTTTTCCAAACATGTTTCCTGAATACTCACTGTCTACCGTTGGTAAAACAAACAGAAAGTCCCGCCCCAAACTAACACCACTGGTTGAGTTAGTGTTTCTGAGTCAGGGTGACTGGATTCTCACACAAACACAGTGATGTTTTGAGAGAGCAACAGAGCCACTTGGTGTTATTATAGTTGTCCCCACATGTAAGCTGAGACAGGATAAAGTATTTTAACAAATAAATACACAAATGGCCTTTAAACAGTCAGAAAAGGGTAAAATGAGTGATAAAGAGAGGCTTGTCCTTACTGGTCAGTAGCCCACAAACCAAAGACCAGTATCAAATCATCAAATCAATGGTCCAGTCATGATCACAGACAGATGCTCATGTTTACTGAACACTGACCTCAAAAAACACACGTTTAAATACAGTGGGACGCAAGTTGAGGATCTGTATGTCTCCTCAGTAGTGTAGTGTTGCCATAGCAACCCAACCCTCACTGCAGAGGGGACGTGAGCCCTGAAATGGAATTTGCGGTGTGCTTTAAATCATTTACACTACATGTTGAGGAGTAGTTCAAAAAGACACAGAGGATGACCTCTTTCACTCGAAGTGCCATTATTTTCATTGTTAATAACTGTGCTAAATATAATAAGGCTGACTCATCGGGGGTAGACGGGAAAAGAGAAATTGCCCAGCTGGCACATTGCCCAGCTCGTTTTTATCCACTTACTTGTACTTAATAATTATACATTACTTTATTTTATTAATATCATAATAAACTTGGTCAGGAGGGATGTTGGTACAATACAACCACGAGATGCCCATTCATTTTCAGCAGGATAGGCAGCAGAACGGGGGCGGCTGGCGAGCAGCACCACTTGCAAAGCTCACGGAAGTCGTGCATGAAAGATAAAATGACTACTGAACAAAAATAGGCAAAAAAAAAAAACAAATAAACAAAAACTTTAATTTTGTTATAAAAATTTTTTAAAAAAGCAACATTTCTTTAATTTGGTTTATAGCTCTCACAATACAGTATTTACAGAGAAATCGCATCAGGTGCAAATTCACAAAGTAGCAGATATCGTCCGTTACCATGGCAACCGTTTGCGCTTCCGAACGCTTTTCCTTGCCTTAAATGCCTTTAGATCTAGCATTTATTAACACTGTTCATTACAGTAAAGGCAGCTCCCCGAAGATGAGGCGATTGTGCAGGCTGTATCTATCTATCTACTGTAACTATAGTGCAGCAATGCCTTTAGAGATTAACAGTTAACCAAATGTTCACTTAAGACATTAAACAGATTATGTTTGTGTGAATACTCTCTAAAACAGATATTCTGAAATACTGTAATCTGTATATTGGGATTGTATGTGCACGGTTCAGATGTGTCAGTTAGCGAGATCATTTTGTTTACATCAGCATGGGTTTAAACATCACATTTCACTCATTCAGTCTCATGCCATTGTGAATTCGCTATGAATATTCACAAAGCTGAAATGATGCGCTTTAAAAATATATACAAAACTTGAGCTGATGGGAAGCACCAGTCATCAAGAAGTGAGAAGAGAAAAAAATATACAAATAAAGATCATTTTAGATGTTTAGTTACTATTTGGAGCACTGGGAACACTAGACAAGGGCTTAATGAACTCATTTTTGTGACAACCTCAATGTCGACCTAAATTGACATTTTTCACTTTTTTTTGCCTGTAGCTCACAATTAGTCTGTACACATTCAAACTCATTTTGCCAGCACGGGTCACAAATAGTTACACAGAAATAGAACTGAAATTAAATTAGGCATAATAAAAAGGATAAGTTCACTTCGAGAATAAAAACTTCCTGATAATTTACTCACCAAGATGACATGGAAGTCCCCGAACACGGCTACAAAAACAACTATGATTTTGGTTTATGTGCTGCGCCTTGTTTACAGAAATGCATTGAGGCAATGTTT
Organism: Cyprinus carpio; assembly: GCF_018340385.1. Taxonomy (NCBI): domain Eukaryota; kingdom Metazoa; phylum Chordata; class Actinopteri; order Cypriniformes; family Cyprinidae; genus Cyprinus; species Cyprinus carpio. Next base: position 5,230,721 of record NC_056583.1, read on the forward strand.
GAAAGACACAGTGGTAAAATTCTCTAACCAGTATCTGCCATGATGATCTTGAAATTGTCCATGATGCAGAGCAATAACACAGCATATGTTACGCATATGCTATTATAGGATGTTGGATTGTGTGTGCTTTTTAAACTAAATTCAGAAATAATGTGCAGAAATAATGCATGCAACATCAGTGCCATATAGTGAATTATGGCAGTCTTATGTTGTCCTCCTGTTACTGGTTCAGGATATTTTCTGTGTAGGATTACGTTAGATGACAGCAAGGTGTTGACCTCTCCAGGTCAGGTCAATCAATACTGACGTATCCCTTGGGTTGCTGTTAAGGGACACCATATGCATCACAATTACTCTGTGCCATTAATTGAGTTGGGATTCACCCACCAACTCACAGATAAAAAAAAACAGATAAACACATCAAATCTTTTTGTCAAAATAACAAAACAAGTAGCATCTGCAGATAAATTATTCTTTACTCAGAACTAACATTTCTTCATAATAAAACTGCTATATTTTTGCGCACACATCTGTGGGACAGTCCAGCTGCCTCTGCTGCTCTGTGTCCCTGTGCAAACCTCTAGTTACTGTATGTACGACACAAACTCCCACGATTCTGTGAGATGTGTTCTGCACACATAAGAGTGTACATCTGGAGTAAAGCACTGACGGATCTCCAGAGAACCAACAAACTGCACAAACACACACACACCCAGAAGAACACTGTTTGCCATACCACCACGAGTTAGAACATTACTGAGATACATACAATGATTAACAGAATATTATGGCTTTTTAAGATTGTATTAATTTGCATTAATTTTGCAGGCCTTACTAATAATTTCCTGTCCATTTTCAACTGTATAAAAAAGGAGAAAAAAAGTCATCCTTTCTTTTTAAACACACTTTTTGTAGAAAGTCAGGATATATCAAATATAATAAATAAGGATTAGTTCACAGATAGAACATTAAGCCAAATTCACTAGTGACAGATATACTAGAACTCAAAAGTTTGGGGTCAGTCATTTTGTTTAATAGGATACATTCAATTTATCAAACGTGACAGTAAATTTGTGTATAATGTTATAAAAGATTTATATTTCAAATAAATGTTGTTCTGTTGAACCTTCAATTCATCAAAGATTCCTGAAAAATCAAAATAAACATCACAGCAGCACTGAAAACAAATTAATTAAAAATTCACAGGGAAAATAAATAAATACATATATTACAACAGAAAATAGTTACTTTAAATAGTTAACTGTAATGATATTTCACAATATTACTATTTTACTGTAACAAATAAATGCATACTTCTTTCACTTCACTTGCTATTAAGTGCTTCAAACAAAAGACTTTTACTATTTTCTAATGGCTAGATGTAAAACTCAGCTAATTAATTTATCCTCAGAGTCTGAATTGCTCATGCAATCAGCCAGGTACCTTTTAAAAACTATTTTGTGCCTCAGCAGACCGATAAAAAGCTTTGCACCATAGGGATGGGCGATATGGGCTTAAAAATGTATCACGATAATTTCTGATATTTACTGCGATAACGATATCAATGACGATAATTTAGGGAATCCTTTTTTTTTTAGAGAAAAGTATTATCTTTCCTAGTTTTACCCAAAATAGGGTGTTGTGAGCAGTTCCACAGACGACTATTTATTTCATACTGGAAGCCGGAGGGCGCCCTTGCGCAGAAACTCCACATATGCACAGTAGAAGTAATGCTCCAGGAAATCTCTGATATGGACAGAGGTATCCAGTGATCGCTGTAGCTGAATAAAACTCAGATAGAGAAATCTTTACTGAGGAAACCTGAAGACAATAAACACGCGATTGCACAAAATACATGGTCTGTGTTCTTCAAGCAATCTTGGGTATTTTCATAAGAATAAAGTATATTTATAATGCAATGGTAATCGACATAGCCTTTATCACTGTATATAATGCTATAAAATAGTATGATTTCTGCCTTATTCTGTGATAAGAAACCACATCTGATCTCAAAAATAAGTTATTTGAAACCTGTTATGAAGTTAATATGGAGAAAAAGCACGTCAATAAATAATATCTTTGTTGGACAACAGGTTTGTAAACGACTCATACACATGTAAAACTGTATTGCACACGTGCTACTGTAGTACATTTACTCAAGGCTCAGACCGATTTTTGTCGCACTGTACAGTGTTATCCAAACCTGTTCCAGATTGTAGGAGGAGCTGCTCAATTTCACGTCCGCATTCCTTCACATCACTCCACACAGTCGCACACAGAAATGTGTCATCAACTAGACTTTATCGTTATTATCGTGGAAAGACTAATTTTTATCGTGGGGAGAATTTTTACCGGTATATCGCAAACGATAAGATATCGCCCATCCCTATTGCACCATTACTTTTTGTCAGACTGGAGCTTGCAATTATCACAAGGGCTCTCCGGGTTTTGTGTGTATTATGCATTAGGCCTCAGAGAACAAACTGTGGGCACGACATCAGAGACTTACGTACATCCTGAACCCTAGCTGATCACACAATCATCATCACCTCGCTGTTACAGTGCCACTCTTTGCTCATTTAAAGCCCATTAGGACTGATTATCATAACCGAAACATCCCTGTCCTGACTGGCTTGCAGCACAGTATAAGAGGACGATGCCGTTTGAGGCACAAAAGCTCATTAAATCCAGCTCAAGAGACGGCAGGCGTCCCAGCAGATCTGGCCTGGACTAATGAACAGCAGTCAGCTCATATTAGCCATATTATCACCTGACACAATATAGAAGCATTACATTATTCATACTGAGAGTATGAAATCCATATGGCTCAGAACAATTCACAATGTCTTCTTTCAAACACCTTACAGTAGGTCAGCTTTATCAGTGTTAGCAAAATCCAAATCTGGAATACTTGATTCTGATTGATTAAATGTGGCATAATTGCAGATGATGCTAAACTAATATAAGATGATAAGATGACACTTATACACTTATCTCTCACCACTGCTGCATTTATCTGGTGAAAAATACAGGAAAATAATAAAATTACAGTAAAAACAGTGATATTGTGAAATATTACTCAAATTTGTTTTCTATTTTCATATATATTAAAATGCAGTTTATTCTTGTGATGCAAAGACTTTTTAGTATCATTACTCCAGTCTTCAGTGTCACATTATCCTTCAGAAATCATTCTGATATGCTGACTGCATGACCAGAATATAATATATTATTATTAACATTGAAAATAGTTGTGCTGCTTAATGTTTTTGTGGAAACGTAATATATGCATTTTTCAGGATTCTTTGATAAAATTTTAGAAGAACAGCATTTATTCTATCTATCAATCTTTTCATAATTTTTTTACTGTCACTTTTCATCCATTTAATGTATATACTCATTCATGCACAAAACACACACACACACACACACACACACAGACACACACACACACACACACACACACACACACACACACACACATATATATATATATATATATATATATATATATATATATATATATATATATATATATATATATATATATATATATGTCTCATCTAGCCAAGGGCAAAAAAATTGCTAAGACAGCCAATGACGCCCCCCTCAAAAAATAAATAAATAAATATGGGGGATGTCCCTAAACCCAGTCCAAACTCAGAAGGAATTCCTGTTTCACTTATATATTCAAATGCACTAAATGCTAAATGCTGCATTAAAAAACTGGTGTGGTTCAATAGTGCATATAATTAACTCTGCAGACCCGCCGATCTGTTCCCTTAGACACCACTTCTGACTCACTGATCCAAAACCAAACTCTAATATTTATTACATTTATTTTGTGTTGCCTACAGAATAAAACAACATTAATTTTAACAGAAACGTGTAATGTAATTTCAGAAACTGTAAACAGAGCTTGTGTCTGATGAACCCTCTTGATATCTAAGAGCAAAAATTTAATAAATTGTGCAATTGTGATTGTGTGGTAAAGTAGTCACCCGCGTTCTCACAGATGGGCGTCTCACGGTTCAGCTGCCCCCTCTGCACAGCCTCCATTCTTCACACGACACTGGTCAGGCACACACACACACACACACACACACACACACACACACACACACACACACACACACACACACACACACACACACACACACACACCAGCCTGCAATTCATCAGGTGGTATCCATTTCAACATTTCTTCTACAATGAAAAAGAAAAAAACGAATGTTCAGTGTAGATAAAAGGCTTAAAAATCACTCCAGAAAGGCCCATCATGCATTGGTGTGCAGTTCAAGGACAAAGACAGCAGGTGCACACAGTATGAATAGTGCAGGACTTTCTTTTCATCAGTACACACTGATGCCCATAGCAGTGCTTTAACAAGACAATCTAGACACTCTCTGGACACCAGAGACAGGTAGAGATATTTCTGCACTCTCTGTACAGTGTAGCTTTCACCTATCGCACACACACACACACACACACTCTGACTGGCAGCTGATATTAATTAGACCAACAGCTCTGTTCCCTCTTCCGTCAATCTGAGCTCCCCCACAGCAGAAGTGATGACTTCACTGCCTGAGCATGAGGAGGAAAACCCTGCTGAAAAGATTAGCTTCAACCAGCAGGAATGTTCATGCTGATCCAAGATTTATTATTAATATTATTATTCTATTTTTATTTTACAAGGTTAGTACCTCGAGATTAAAATCCATTTTTCAAGAGAGCCGGGCAGAAATGTCAGCATTAAACATTCAGGGTTCCCACTCTTTTTGACCAATGAATTCAAATGACTTCTCCTGTCCAGGATTACTGGATAAGGATTTAATAAGAACTTTCTTTCTTTCTCTTTCTTTCTTTCTTTCTTTCTTTCTTTCTTTCTTTCTTTCTTTCTTTCTTTCTTTCACAAAGGTTTGGGGTCAGTAAGATTTTATTTGAAAGAAATTATTACTTTTATTAAGCAAGGATGCTTAAAATGTATAATAAATTTTTTATAATGTTATATTCTATGTATTTCTATTCATTAAAGATTCCTGAAAAAAATGTATGACAGTTTTCACAAATCTGCATATGAGAATGATTTGAGAATGATTTCTAAATACACTGAAGACTGGAGTAATGATGCTGAAAATTCAGCTTTGCCATAAAAAGAATAAAGGATTAAATTATTTTTGAAAATATATTAATACAGAAAACTTTATTGAAAATTGTAATAATATTTCACAAAATTACTGTTTTTACTGTATTTGACATCAGATAAATGCAGCCTTTTTAGAAAACATTTTAGAAAATCTTACAGACCCCAAGTATATTTGAACTGTGTATAAATAGAATATTAGGTTGTACAAAAAAAAAAATAGCAATTTTTAGCAGAACATGTTAACATATATGGTGATCAATTCTGTCAACAAACCTATCAGTGCTTTAGAATTAAATGTGAGCCACACTTCACAAACAGCATACAATGATAAGTTAAACCTTAATACTGGTCTGGTACAGGTGTAACTGGTGGATCAGTATAGTCATAGCCAGAAGTCTTACTGTTTAAGCTAGTAAGAAGCCTGGTGGAGACAAGAACATCCTATTCTGGGTATATGCTGGTAAGATACCATGCTGAGCTGTACAGCAGGACGCAATGACGCAGTTCCACAGACAACAACTGAAACAATATACAATACACATTCTGTTAAGATGGCAAATAAATTCAACGTCATGCCATGTGTCAGATTAGATCTCAGTGACGTTTAATCATGAGACACGTGAAAAGTAATGAAGTCTTTGCTCAGAAGGTCATGCAGTTCACTGTCAGGAGGAAGTGAGTACTGACTCACCCTGTCTGCTGATGAACAGCAAACCAGAACAGAAGAAAAATAGGGCCAATCTCTGTCCCTGATGTTTGTAGAGCTCAGCAGAAAGTAGGCAGCTCTCAGGAGCTCTGGAGAAACATGCCTGCGTTCTCCAGAAACCACACTGCACTGATGCATAAAGGCAATGTGTCGGACTGAACGTTGTTTTTTGCTTTTTGTTCTCAAATATCTGATCTTAAATCAACCAGTAAATCCAACTTTTTGCCTTCTGCTGTTTCTGAATTTTGTGCCGTCTCACTAATCTGCAATGTATTTTTATATTTTTTTATAAAATATTATTTGACATTTTATATATCATTAAAAATGTGAACAATAAAATATAATAAAACATAAATACACATATACTGTATATACAGTATTTAACAAGTCTCCAGTAGCTTTAGTCACCTCAAATAATTTGGGGCTCTCTCGCTCTCACACTCGTCTGCAGCTGAAGTAATGAGCTGTAACAGACAGAGCTTGTGCCAGCAGTGCCACCTCAAGACCTAATCACTGTTTACATACAACACACACCAGCAACCCTTCATTTCATGTAGATAAAGCAGTCTGTGTGTGTTTGTGTCGGCACTGGGAAATGAATCGTGTTTCTTTCCTTTTACTGCGTTTTCTATTTTATGCTGATTCAAAAGTGAACCTAGAAGAGCTTCACATCTCTCTTTCTCTCGCTCTGTTTTATAATCTCTCTCTCTCTTCACTCCCAATTAAATTTCAGGCTTAACCCCATTTTTATTTCATGTATTGCTTTCTTCAGCTTTCTGTCTCGTAATATCTCAGCTTCACTGTCTTTGTCCTTCTCTCACTCAATTAAATCAAGGGGACAAGGTTTGGCTGGTTAGCATAGTCCCCTGCTGGTGGATACTGTTACTACACCATTATGGGTGTATACCCTAAAACAGCCATCTAAAAGTAATGACATTTTTAAATAAAAATTGAGAGTATTGAATGATACTATAGAAGATGTTTCATAAGTAACTGAAGATTGATGTGTCTTTCTGCATATGGACTAATGTTACAAGCACATAAAACAATGTCAGGATATGCATTATGCAATATTATTATTAAAATAGCCTGGCCTCTAGAAAAGCAGGAAGACAGAGAGATGGAACAATATAAACATCTTCAAAACAGTAAAATATTAATGTTTATATTTCTCCTTTATTATTTCCAAAGGTGAAGAAAAATGTGTAAAATAATACAATTATTATCACATTATATTACATTTTCACCTTTGTATCACTCTGCTTGCAGCATTTCTCACAGTGAGCGGACAACGAAATCTAACTTCGTTACTAGTTCCAAACTGACGTTTTAAAGTTCTAAAGTAATGAATTAGTAACAGAGCTGTTAAACTGTCATCTGGAGATGTGAATCCATGGCAGAAGGAAGTAGTTCTGAAAAAGGGGCTTTTTATGTCACTCCATGGATGTTTCTTATTTATTTACACGTGCAGTCAAACTGTTGTAGACGCAATATCACATTCGTAGCCATGAAATGTAAAAAAAAAAAACCCACCATTTTCCACTTTCATTGTATGGAAAACAGCAGCATGAACTCCTTTCAGAATATCTCCTTTTGTGTTCAGGATTTTGATTTTAGAGAGAAATATTTAATGACCTTTCTGACACCAATTACAGATTGAATGAAAGGATTAGAGAGAAGAAAAAAAAAACTGAATCAGTATCTGGTGACAAAGTATCCCATCAGCTCCAGGGTAAAAAAAGGTCCTGAGGGAGCCTGGTGCTCTCTCCTCAAACAATGCAAGCTAAAGAGGGTGGAGACTGTGAAAAATGAGGCTGGCTCTTAATAAGTGACGGGGGATTAATGAAACAGCTTGGCATGTTTGCTCAAAAAGATGGGGGTGATGATGCTGCTGGTGGCAGCATGTGTTCATGCGTGTATATCTGGGGTCCAAACCCCATCCCTCTTTAAAACATTTACATTTAGTAATGCATGGCAGGAAGCAATATTGAACTCAACCCACCCACATTAAAAAAGATAAAGAGGTAAAGACGGGGGTGGAAGAAAACGAGACGGGGTGGGGTAAAGGACACTCCAACTAAAATTAATTAACAGCTAGGGGTTAATGTCTTTGTGCTGGTGGCAAAATCTACTGATTCAAATAAGCACTCGCTCAGTCTATGTAAATTGAAGCAATCCATTATGAGGCTTAACAAACTGTTACATTAGTATAATTTTGATTTTCTCCATAGTTTTTAAAAGCAAACAAAAATTGTGTTTACGGTAAAGCACTAGCATTGTAAGTCTATGGGGCAAGACTTTTTTTGCTTTGTTTTTTTGTTCTGAAAGTAATAAGGAATCTACCATTACCAATTTTATCTCAAATTATAAGTTGAATGCCATTTTTTTTTTAATTTTGTGATAATTTTATTGCTAGAATATTAATGTTCAAATTAAACTATTATTAAATTAATATAAACTATTGTTAAAAGTAGCATTACAATTAAACTATTACTAAAATTAAATATATTTAATGGTTTACAATGTTGTAACATTGTTTATAATTTTGCATATATGACAGATGTAATTTTTAAGTCTATCCCACAAGTGGGCAGTCATCCAGCTGCCTAAGTGTTGTTTTTAAGCAGAGGACGAAAGCAAAGGGCTGCCAACAGCCAGGAGGCATCAGACTGAGGTATGGATTTTTCCTTTTTGGTTTGCCTGCGTGCCGCAACCGTGCAGTGACCACAACATCTGATATGCTGCCAAAAGTGTACGCGCATAAACTCCTCATCATCTCCAGTAATGTCAGCATCCCAGGACAGGTACAATCCTGAAGCACATGAGGACAGTGTGTCCTGCGTCTTACAAACTACATGCACAACAGCTGAACAATAGCAGTCCAACAGGTTAGATTGTAAAACAATTGCAAGTAGTTTCTTATGCTCACCATTTATTTAATGAAAAATACAGTCAGTGTCACATGACCCTTCAGTAATCATTCTAACATGCTGTTTTAAAAATATTGTTATTACCATTTTTACTGTATTTTTGATCACATAAATGCAGCCTCCATAAAGGACTTCCAAACTTTTGACTGGTAATTTATCAATAGACCAGAACATCTTGCTACTATGCAAAATAAACAACTGCATAGCAACAACCTGGCAACCACTCACAACACCCCAGCATCATGCAGTGTGATTTTGTGTATGTAACTCACATTTTCTTTAGAAAACTGTAAAAATGTAGTCTGTAAATGTTAGCAGTGAAATCAAGATGGCCACTAATCAACGTGCCTGAACACAGACGGAGCTCTAGAAGCAGATCCATAAAACAGGCTAATAAACAAGTACAGAACTAGTGCTTTGGCTCACAGTTCTCCTTTGTGAACACTACACATCTCAACACAATCAATAAGCCCGCAGCATCTCTCCTTGACCACAGTTATACTGGGATTCCTCTCAGGTATTGATACCCTGAGCAAACGTTTACCGTCAGCACCCATTATAGAACCACAGAGAAGTTCACTCCAAATTTGACATATCTTAAACTGGGCTCCAAATGTCTGAGATATTTTACAAGAAAATGCTGTTTCAGCCTCCTACCTCAAAATTTCAAGTTTAATTTAAAGGGATACTCCATCCCAAAATGAACATTTTGTCATTATTCACTTAACCCCATGTCGTTCCAAACCCGTAAAAGCTCTGTTAGTGTTCCAAAGACGAACAGAGCTTTTACGACATGGGGGTAAGTGATTAATGACAAAATTTTCATTTTGGGATGGAGTATCCCTTTAACGTATTACTTGGATTTCTTTGTAATTATGTGTCAAATTTACTGGCAATTTCTGAGAGAAAATTGTTTCAAATTATTTTTCTAAGGTATTCTTAACTAATTTAAAACAAAATCTGTCATTACAATTAAAACATTTAGATGTGAAATTTGAAAGTAATAAGACTAAGATAGTATTTTCTTGTAAAACATAACTAACAATCAAAGAAGAATGCAACAGAATGTACACAGTGCTTTCCACAACTATATCCATGAATTTCTGACCACTTTCGTCCATTCTTCGGTTATTTCTATAAAGAGCAGCAAAGACAGAAGCAGATGCATATGTAGATAGGTCGAGATGCTGAGCGATGAACTGTGACTAATGGGATGGGTTGATGTGGGTTTGTAATGGGATTGATACTGGCTGGGACGGGGGCGGGGACGGGGGCTAATCTTTCATAAAGCCCGTGGGAGAAGGTTCGTGAGCCCCTGGGGGTCTGGATGCATAGCCCGTGATATAAATGACACCAGTCACGCATCAGCATGAAGAACGAATCCCACCACGGATCAGACAAAAACACACTCACCCACACGCATCTAAAAAAAAAAAAAGACAACCACCACTTCAATCTACAAAAACCTCTTATCTTAAGGCATTAAAAAACATGGGTTGGTGTTTCAAACCTGTTAAAGTTCAATAAACAACTATAGTATCTTTAAGGCATTTTATATATATATATAAATAAGGATGAGAAACGTTAACAATACAGAGTAAAAAAGGTAAAAATCTGCCATAAAAAAATGCTCTAAACACGTTCAAGTGTGTATTCTGCATTCTTAGTGTGTGCCTTCTTTGTGAGGCACATGTTCGCCTATAAATAAGCGTTCCCTATCCTCACAGGACGCAGCAGCATCACTACAGTCTACCAGCCAGCCACTTGAAAGCCTTATTTTTATTACAAAGAAACAAAATAATGGCCCTCAATGTGACATCCCAGATCTTTAAGATGCTATCAGACATCCCACCCAACCTGCATGCCAGCGTCAAAACACACCACCCTCAGAGCCATGACTGAGGGTGCCTATTGGTACCTTTTTCTTTGGTTCCCGGGACCTTTTTCTAGGCTTTTTCTTCTTCTCTTTCTCTCTTTCTTCCTCAGCAGCTGTAAGTTCCAAATCTGCTCTTTTCTTCAGCTGGGATGCTGCGTGTGCCATGATGCAAAGCTCAAGTGAGATATCCTTTCATAAAGTGAAGTGTCTCCCAGTCAATAAAGACTGAACAGAATCCCTCTAAAGCACAAAGACAAAAAATCTCTCCCAGGCACCCTCTGTAGGTTCTATGTGTTCCTGTGAGCAGCCACCGAAGAGCTGAGGCTGGGAAGCTGCATTTGTGTAAGAGGAGATGAAGGTTTCAGGGAGACGGTGCTTTCCTCTTGGTGCTCTTTTTCCCAGGTCTTTCTGGCCCTACCTGAACCCATCCCCACCACGCAGTTAGCTGGGACAGAGCGCAGTGGAGAGAGTGATGGGATGAGAGAAAGTGATTGGGTGGAGGTGCAGCTGGGATGGAGAATCTTACGCGCGTATCCTTCAGCACTAGCTGGAAGTATCTAAGTGAGGGGAGGAATGGGTGGGGGGCTGATGCTGATGGGTTCTGTGTGCGGATTAACACGCCCTCACATGCGTGCGTACACACACACGGGGGATGTCTGTATTGAACCGTCATTGCTGTCATGAGCTTTCCGGTGGAGCACAATAAATAGTTTTATTTGGAAATGATCATCACTATTGATTTTGTTTCCCAGTTCAAATAGCCTGAAAACAAGATCAATTTACTTGAGATGCAAAACTGTGTTTGATATGAAGACTTGTTTTTAGAGAATATACTTTGAATAAAATTATTTTTATTATTTTCAAAGGATAGTTCACCCAAAAATAACATTTTGAACACTATTTATTCACCCTCATGTCATTTCAAACCTGTTAATTTTTTTATTTTATTTTGAAGAACACAAAAGAAGATGTTTTGAAGAATGTTCATGCTGCTCTTTTCCATACAATTACAATAAAAAAAATCTTTTTTTTTTTTTTTTTTTTACTTTTTACTGTTTATACTTAAAGTTGATTATCTAAAACTTAAAATAGGCAAAAACAATTTTATTTACTAGATATATTTACTAGAGAACACATAAAAAAAATATTCATTACAAACATATTAAATCTAATTTTTGCAGTGCCCTCACTGTGGTCAGATGGCATTTTAGCAGTTGTTGCTTTATTGCATTGCAACAAGTTTGTATACAAGAAAAAAACAACGGCAATGGAATAGAAATATATATTTTTATTTATTTTTTTTTTTTTTTTTTTTATATAATTTATATATATTTCAATGTTGACAAGGGTATTTTTTAATTTGCTTTTCAAATAAATCTCGTTTTATGGATGTTTAGATATATTTACTGGAAAAACTACAGACAAAAACTATTCTTTGCAGTGCAAGCTCAAAGGAGGCTTGGAAGAACAGATTTACCCTCACAACAGAAATGAAATGGGAACTCATTCTGCAATGAGACTCATTGCTTTACACCTCATTCTAAGACAAATAAAAGCATTTGAATCAAGACTGAAGCCTTAGTGCTGTTGATAGAGTCGTTTTATGGATGTGAGCGGTGTGTGTTATGTATTCCCACTGTTCACATGTTCCCACTTTGTTCTGTGTACCACCTGAGCCCATGATGGGGGACTGCAGTCGCTGAATATTAATGAAGTGACAGGAGATAGGATGCATTTTTCTGATTGGATGAATGAGGAGGAGCTATGCAGCCATTGGCTGAGGAGAATAGCGGAAGAGAGTGGAAACAGCAGCCAACGCCAAGTGAAAGCACATTAACTGTGTATCTCAGTCGGTCCAGCATTTAAGAGCATAATTCCAGTGTGTTACTGGGCAAATGTCATCTCTGTCAGATTTTCCTTCATCTGTTTCTTAAAAAGAGGGATTTAGAGCAGGCCGTTTGATAAAATAGAGATAAAATAGAATGATTACATAGTAGATTGCTTGCAAATGCGATTTAAATAATTTAATCCCTAATAACATCTATTCAGCACATTAACAAATCTCTAAAGAAAGATTTCCTGTTAGGCTTTTAATAAGATATAAAGGCCAGAGAAAAAAAATCTGCGAGAGAAAGATTTGACTGCTTAATTCTGACATTATTATCCAGGTTTTTGGTTTCCCACCTAGACAGGACGAGACAGTCTAAATGCATGAAAATCTATTGTGTCCAACATGCCATCTAGATGTAGATTTATCTGAAATAGCTGATATTAAATAGGTAGTTATAGAAAACAACTCCAATAATTCAGCTTCAAATAATTGCACATTATTGGTCCAGTGAAAAAAACAAAAACAAAAAATACAGTATATGCTGGCTGTTGTACGTATTGCAGTCCGGAAATGAAATGCCCACTGAATGGTTCTAAAAGCTTAATGATCTATCATGATTAAAATTATTGTACCACCTACATGAAACCCAACTCTAAATCTAACCGATAATAAAAACAAACATAAAAATGCTTTTGCTGAAGCAACCATACCATATTCATTTGCAACTACAAGTTTTGATCTTTTTATGCGTAACATTGCAAATGCAATGCTGTACCAGGTGAACAGCCAAGCAAGTTTACTATATCAAAAAACTCATATATGGAGCTGAAAACGTGATGCCAATGTCACAATGGATTACTTTACAACTCAACATACAATAGTAAAAAGAGGTCATATACCATAGTATTGTGCAAGGCACTGCACAAGTAAGACTTTAAATAATCTATCTTCATAGTTTGTGTGAAAAGGAATACAATTTGCTGGTGTTTTACTGCCTCGAGTTTTCATTTCAGCTGGAAGCTGTGGAGTTTTGCAAAAATGTGGGTAAAGGCATGTTTTTCCAATGAGCCTGTGTTGGACTTATTAGATATAGTAAAAGGCCGTTCAGAGATTACTTGATGAGATTCAATATAATTCATGATGAAATATTGACCTGAAAGCAGAAGACCAGAGCACTGGAACACGTATGACTGCACAGTTCATGAGTCACTACATCCAGCACCTGCTACTGTCAAAGAACACTGATCATCCGGATGTCAACACACATAACGCACACAATTACAAACAGTCTACACAATGTGCTTTGTGACCACACAACCACCAGCACCAGCATCCAGTGAACCGCGAGATGCCTTCATTACATTTTAAGCAACGTAACAAAAATGAAAATCAAATATTCCCTCCAAAAATAACATTTATTATACACAAATCAGTGTGAAGGGGTGAAGTAAATATTGTTACAGTAAGACCTATACAGATGAACACCTAAAGACTGCAGAGGCATCAGTCCAGCTGATATCTGTGCAAGTTTTACTGAAGCTGCATTTAAAGTAGGTCAGACTGAGAAAGACTCTGAATAGAAAATGTCCCGGGTATTTCTGCGTAACACTGCACAGGTCTGCGGAAAGACAAGAGTAGCGGTCAGTGTCGCTTAATGAGACAAACAAGACAACATTCACGTCAGTACATCTGCATCATAACAAACCCTCAAACAGTGTTATTTATCATATTTCTGATTTAATCTTTTTATCAGATACTGGCTAGCTTCTTTGGAATTAAATCAACCCATCACAGGACCAAAACAGGAATACAAATAGTCACCCCATAAACCTTTTGTATCAGTATGACAAAGCATCCTGTGGTTACTGAGGCCAGATCGCTCTGAATGCAATGACATCATCATAACATGGTAAGCTCCACCTATCTGTGAGTGATGTAATCAAATGTATTGAATGATACTGTATTTTCTGTCATAACTTCTCATAACTTGAGTAATCCATAAAGCAGTGTAAGCACTGCTACCACTAGATATATTCTAGAATCTTCAGTGTTTTGAAGTGAGAACCATCTAGAGCAGAGACAAAGACATACAATAACTCATCTGTGCCAATGGCTCCCTCTACTGGACGACAGAAGAATTACATCATTACATGACGAACAATAACAACAAAAGACCTGCACACAACAGTTCATTTACAAAGGGTGTTTTGGCAGCATGTGCTCCAAACTTGTACCTGAAACTGCTGATACAATAATGGTAACACAAAACAGAGTTGATGTAACAGGCTTTTGTAACTCATCATCAGGAATAAATGTTGCCCTCAGCTGGCCGTGTTTCAGTTGTTAGTATGTGAAACAGGCTGTGTAGACCTAAATACACCATAAGAGGTCTTTATGGATATGTAAAATATGTATATGTACAACATTGTACATGTATATCCAATAGAATATGTGCATATGTTGTATTTTCCTTACAAAAATGGCTTCATCTTTGATATTTTCTTAGTTTGTAATCCATACATTTTTGGCTGTCAGGTAGGAAATGTATTATTTTTGTGGTTAATGTAATATCCAAATCAATGTCATACACCTCATAGACTCATCATAGACACATCATTTTGAATGATACCGCTGTTTAGCCAGTAGAGGGAAGCAATAACCCTGGAAAGGCCAATAGGAGCGATTTTCTTTTCACAATTGGTGCTTGATAATAAGTGACTAAAAATAGATAGAAACAAACATATATCAATAGAAAGACAATGAAAAAGAGACTTGAACAACCACATTGAGTGTCCAGTCCTACAGTAGGCTACACATGGACAGAAGAGGGCAGGGTCAGTTGAAGAGAAGATCATAGGGCAGTCTGTTCTTTTTACAGACAGCAGTGAACAATGGAAATAATGGCTTGATTAATGAGCCCATGGAGCCATTAGATATCTGGTGTTTCAAATCTGAACAGATTAAGTCAACATAAGTCAAATTATCTGGCTTGAGGACAGTCAGACACATCAATCAGTTTCCAAACGAGGAAGCACTTTACACCGCGTTACCTCATCAGCAAAATGCATAGTGTAAGAAAAATAGCATTTCACCAGGTTTCATTATACTGTGTGCAAAATCAGACCAGCGAATTAAATTCTGCAAATTGCATGTCTCAGACAAAAATGCGTGAACAGGCATTTATCACTGTTTTAAAACAATTTACAATTAGGTTTGGGAATCGAGAACCAGTTCTTATATGTTTCCAGTTCTTATACATTTTAATTTACATAAGAAAAAAAAATGGCCCTAACAGATTTTTTCTGTATTCATCTATACAGAAAAAAACTCAACCTCCTGCTGTAATAATTGTAATAATAATAATATAAAAATGTGTAATAGGTCCTATATTACAAAATAGTACTGTAAATGAGCCATCAAATTTGAAGTGTCAAATATGAATCAAATATAAATTTAATATAAAAGTGTATTATAAAATTACATGAAATGTCCAAAGGCTATATAGGCAGATATTTTTTACAGCATATACTCGAAATATTTAAGAATTTTGTTTGCCCCGGTGTTATAGACACAGTATCATATCAAATTTTTGTCACCCACCTCAAAAAATGACCAAAATTAGTTTGCTGTAGCTCTTGTCTTTTAATAGGATGATTTAACACCAGTCAAGTCCTCACAAAAACCTATTATACGGCTTTAGAAAAAATAATGAAGAATATTGTACGAGTTCTGTGGGTCATGCAGTTTTGTGATGACATGAAGGTGAGTAAAGGTTTCTGGGTGATCTACTCGATCAAAACTATATTAAAATGTCATTTAGAATCAAATTAAAGCACTAACAGCATATCTCACATATCCTAAACCTACCTTTTTACCAAATCAACTGTCTGGGGTCCTCCTACAAATCCATACTTGTGTAGCGTTATGTTGCACAGATGCACAAATGCACACGGCATAGGCCAAAACACCACAAGTTCACATCAAGTGCATCATTTAGACTTGGTCTCTAGGTAGTCGAGGAATTACTCAGAAGAGCTGAGCTTTCAGGGACTTATTTCTTCAAAACTAGTGGCTAATTAAATGCACAGCTTTTGTAATTATACAACTGTCTGCCAGGAAATGCTACACTGATGCCTTTAACAACAAGTCTGGGTGTGATTAAATATATATATATATATATATATATAGCAAGTAGCATCATATTACACACTTCTTTAGTGGCCTTGGTGCATTTTTTCCAAAGGGGATTTCAGATAATTCTTATAATTCTGTCTTTCTTTGAATTCATGTGACTCAACTAAGGTTACAGAGGGTGTTTATGGCCTCTCACGGCTGATGCTGATGAAGAACTGGTCCTGACCCGGTCACTCACTTCAGTCTATAATGTTTATTTCCTTCAGTGAACACAGTTGATGAGGCGTATCATACTTCCACATGGTTGTTATCTTGTTTAAATACTACTGCAGCTCCAGAGAGAGGGACTTATCTAGATGAGATTATATCATGTGTAAATATGAAACACAAAGGTCAAGAGAGTTCACTGTTAGAAAGCTTAGTATTGTGCATCGTTCAAAAATCAGTTTAATGAACATCATCTCACAGAAACGTGAGAAGAAAAAAATCTCTAAACTTCATGAATAACAAAAAGTCATTAAGCTTTCAAAGTTGTTACTATGAGTAATGATGAAAAATTAACAGCGATAATAGAGTTATCCGCTCGTTTCAATCTGTGACAAAAGCATAGGAAGCAAAGCACCAGGACATGGCCTTCAAAGAAAAAATTCAATGGCAGCATGCAAAGAGACTGCACAGACCTTCCGGTTCATTAACCCAATTGGTGTGTGTGTGTGTGTGTGTGTGTGTGTGTGTGTGTGTGTGTGTGTGTGTGTGTGTGTGTGTGTGTGTGTGTGTGTGTGTGTGTGTGTGTGTGTGTGTGTGTCAATTCTTTGTAGACTGTAAACTCCAGATATCTGCCAGTGTTTGAAGTCCTGTCAAATTTAGAGTCAATATGAAAAGGCATTTGAATCCCATTTTGTGCCCATACAGTGGTGCATTTCCAGAAAAAAAAAAAAGTAGGACAAGACATAATTTTATCAAAAATTGATTGCATTGTAAAAAGTTGACTTCTCTTGCAGAAAAGAAGTGGACATACATGTGATTGAGGAGGACCACTCACCTGAAACACCGGCAACACACGCTGATTGAAACTTAAGCAGCCTTGGTGACGTCTCATGAAAAAGTCATTTTTGAGACAGAGCAAACACATTTTAATCAAAGCTTATGAAGACAAAAATGTTTAGGGTTAATCAGGGCTCTGAACCGGTTTAAGGAACGAAAACGAAAACTGGAAACAAACAAAATTTTGACAGGAAAAGAACCAGAAACAGAAATGAAATGAAATTTTATAGTTCTGAACAGAATCGAAAATTTGAAATGGCCATTAACCGGTTAATAACGTTATTTTATCGTTCCATTTAATATTTGAAATTTGCTGTTAACCAATCACGAATTCCAGTAGTAGGCTACTATGCAAATATGACGCTGCAGCCAACGAGTGAAATGTCCGCTCAGCTGTGAACTCATCATAGTACTTAGAGTTTATCTGAGGATAGTGTAAGATGAATTCAACAGATCACACGCACCCGCAGCGCTTCTGTGAATGGAGAAAACAGAAAAACTATAGGCTTACATAAAAAGGAATATAGGCAGATACACTAAATATATTTCACTTAAATTATATTGACATTAACGAAACAAAAGAAAAAATGTGCTAAATTACGGTTCATTGTGACACGTTCCAAAGTTTTCGGAAAAGAAAACGAAACAGCAGAGTAGTTTTCTTTATTTTGCAAAAGCTTTACAGTTTTGAATAATGTCTTGCTTCTGTAAAACCAACCAGCGTTGGTATGACCATCAGACCGACGCCTTATGCGCACACGCAATGTGCGTTCCTGTGGCTCAGTGGTAGAGCATTGCGTTAGCAACACAAAAGGTTGTGGGTTTGATTCCCAGGGAACACATGTCAGGTAAAAAATGTTAGCCTGAATGCACTATAAGTCGCTTTGGATAAAAGCGTCTGGTAAATGTAACATCACTTTGCTATATTGAAGCTGTTCAAATAAAATACAGTTAAAGAAACAAATAAAAAGTTACACTGCTCTGTTGTACAAAATGTGCTGATAAAGCCGATGTGAAGGATGACGTTTTATGTCGATGAAAGTACAAACACTATATAATAAATAATATTTTAGCATCCAGATACGTCGGGAATATGGAAACATTTGGATTTGTGCCGAATGAGAGAGGTAGGCACCACTTTCACCTTAAATTAATTTGTTTTTGGATTGACATTTTTATAGCCTAAACTTCAGAGGATTTGTTTTGGAGAGAAACTAATAACTGCTTTTATAATGTTTGTAAACATTTTGCTTTAGCCTACAGGTATTTTAGCCTTCATTTTTTCGGAAAGTAGCCTAATAGGGCTAATAAAATGCGGTGTGAGCCGCGACTTAGGCCTATGTTTTTTTTTTTACTCTCAAAACCCAATCTTATACAAGTGTTTTTTTTTTTTTTTTTTTTTTTTTAACAATGCAGCAAACATTTTTTAATATCTTAAAAATACTTTGATGTCTTAAAAGTGTTGATAAGTGTTGAGTGTTTTTTTTTTGTTTGTTTGTTTGTTTAGTAGCCTACATTTGGCCAAAATCTAGAAAAGATGTTGTATTGGCTGACTAAGCGCAGCGGGTTATTGGCTACTGTTACCAGATCTCTCTTTTTTCCTTTCCTTTTTGAGTAAAGAAAATGCTGTACTTTATTATTATTATTATTATTATTATTAGGCAAATTTTAGGCGAAGAAAATTTTAGTTTAAAAAATATATATATATACAGTATATACACTTTAACAAAGAGTTGTAAGCTTTGAATCAAACCAACTGGCTTTGAAAAGAATCACAACAATTTAAAACACTGATTTAAAGGAAGAAAAAAAGTATTTTAGTCTAAATATTAATATTTAGACTAATAAATAGTATTGTTTTAATTGTACAGGTATAATGTAAAATAAAATTATTATTATTATTATTAGATAGGTCTTATCACTATCCTTTTTGCTTTAGGCCACAAGTAAAATTCAGTAGAATTTCTCTATGGAGAAAACATGGTATTTTTACTTGTGGAGCCCTAATATTGTGCTCTATTGGGCAGACAGCTGACGGCCGGCCACTCCCAGCCTCCTTCAGCTGTGTTGAAGGAGATCACCCCTGTCATTTCACATGTCTGCAAAGTTTCAAAATTTTTCATTTTTCAGACGGGGCTTGTCATCTCTGAAATTACTTTATCAACACAAACAGAGGTGCCGATGACAAAAAAAGGCTGGGAGAACACGAATGGACCTTCTAGGTATTGTCATGGTAACGTGCCCCCATCAATGTGCCTTAACGGGGGTGACCCTGTTTGGCGTATAACAAGATCCAAACTGCTATTGGTCACACAAAGACAGACCTGAGTCCTGACTGTCAAGGAGGAAAAGAGTCAGAAGGACTGAATTATGCTGTAAGGCTACTACAGCAGTTATCAATA
The DNA here is from genome assembly GCF_018340385.1 of Cyprinus carpio. Lineage (NCBI taxonomy): Eukaryota > Metazoa > Chordata > Actinopteri > Cypriniformes > Cyprinidae > Cyprinus > Cyprinus carpio. The sequence continues at coordinate 5,250,790 of NC_056583.1, forward strand.
TTGGCAGATGAGCAAAGGGTAACACTTTATAATAACGTTCAGCTATAAGTCATTTATAAATTATTAGTTAATGATGAACTAATTATTTACAAAACATGACTATACATTCATAAATGATTAATATGTGATAAGTTAACATTTAAGTAATGTTTTATTAATTCAGTTGTAAGTCACTTATAAGTTATTAGTTAATGATGAACAAATCATTTACAAAACATGACTATATGTTTATAAATGATTAATGAGTGGTTTGGTAACGATTTACAAATGTGTTGTAAGTTATCTTACAAAAAGTTCAAATCATGAAATAAATCAAACTGATCATTAGTAGATGGTTTATAAGTTATTAGTTGATACATTATTTATCACTTATTAAATCACTTAAGTATTTCTGTCAAAATTGTTTTGTATAATTATCTCAATAAATAATTGTTAATCATGAACAAATGATGAATAAACCATTAGTAAATGATCAGTATATGATTTATTGGTGAATTTGTTAGCTGGTCCGTGTTCAAAATCACAAACATGCAGGTATGCTAAAGCACTGTTTCATTTATTTTGAAGTGGATAAACATTTATAAATTTGTTAGTCAGGTGATTCCAGTGGCTTGTGTTAAATCCTTTCACTCATCGGCACAGACTTGTGTTCTGTGTGGAGTGTGTGGATCTAGTGATAAAGTGACCCTCTCAAACCGCTTTTACCTTCCACTGAAGCTCACATCAGGTGCAGAGTTTAAAGACTCCATGTGTGTCAGAGAAGACAGCTGTCTATACCCTCACCAGTCAGTACTTAGTACACACTACAAAGTGTTCAACACCTGTTATAGATGATGTGTAAACGCAGGAATAAATCATTTACAAAGCTTTCTGAATCCCCTAATCTAAAGTGTAAACTATTCATCACTTGTAAATGTGTTACATATCATTTGCAGATCTTCCTGTTACATGATATATCTCATTCCATCACTTTACCCAAGCTTGAACTTATTTTTTTAAAAATAAATAAATGAACACTCTGGCACCATTTAATCAGCACTTAATTGTTTATTTTTTATTTTGTTTCCCATGGGACAGCTGCTCACCACAACATGAAAACGCGCCATAAACGTAGTCCATTATTTTGTGCATTTTATTCCAAGTCTTCAGAAGTCGTACGATACCAGCGTGTGAGAAAAAGATTTGTTTTCCATAATATAATCATTATACATTAATAACAGTACATAGCTGCCGTCTCATCCGTTAAAACTTTCAAAATTGGCGCTTCTACACGACACTGGTTTGCGGCAGTGACGTCATACCTCGCTCCTTATTGGCTGACCCTTGTGATTTGCGACCACCATAGATTGTTTGCGACATGCCGAATTGTGTTGAGTGAGATGCAGCGCGACGCTTTGAAGGATGGAAATGCAGTTCAGGAGAATGTTTGCAGCGATTAAACACTTTAATTTCATTCTGTAATTCACACAAAATTGTGTTTTGCTGTCAGAACACTGGTAATGTAGCACACGCATCGTTTTATCTGTGTTTTATACTGCTTTTTGTAATGTTTTAAATAAATTATTATGACTAACGTACATTTATCTGCCTGTTACACTTTGTTTATTGTCAAAATGGTTATGTTTAAGATTATAGGGTGGAGTAGGGAGCTTAAAATGATCTTTTTTATACAATAGTATATTAACTAAGATAATAGTCACTGTCAGTATATCTATATTGCATTTGTATTTTTCTGAAGTGGCTAAAAGGTTGTATATAAGGAGTGAGTTAGAGGCTCAAAGATATCTATATAATAGTAAAATATTGCATAAAAAAATATTTATAATTTAAATATCATATAAGACTGTCGAGTCTGTTTGTATATCCTGTAACTGAAAGGTATACCAGAACCTTTGCATATGGCAAATACATGGTAAATTTACAAATAGCAATTTGTACATAATTTATAAAGATCTGCAAATGATATGTAACACATTTACAAGTGATGGATAGTTTACACTTTAGATTAGGGGATGCAGAAAGCTTTGTAAATGATTTATTCATGCGTTTACACATCATCTATAACAGGTGTTGAACACTTTGTAGTGTGTACTAAGTACTGACTGGTGAGGGTATAGACAGCTGTCTTCTCTGACACACATGGAGTCTTTAAATCTGTGCACCTGATGTGAGCTTCAGTGGAAGGTAAAAGCGGTTGAGAGGGTCACTTTATCACTAGATCCACACACTCCACACAGAACACAAGTCTGTGCCGATGAGTGAAAGGATTTAACACAAGCCACTGGAATCACCTGACTAAGGCATTTATAAATGTTTATCCACTTCAAAACAAATGAATTACTCTTCTTAAAAACAGTGTTTTAGCATACCTGCATGTTTGTGCTTTTGAACACAGACCAGCTAACAAATTCACCAATAAATCATATACTGATCATTTACTAATGGTTTGTTCATCATTTGTTCATGATTAACAATTATTTATTGAGATAATTATACAAAACAATTTTGACAGAAATACTTAAGTGATTTATAAGTGATAAATAATGTATCAACTAATAACTTATAAACCATCTACTAATGATCAGTTTGATTTATTTCATGATTTGAACTTTTTGTAAGATAACTTACAACACATTTGTAAATCGTTACCAAACCACTCATTAATCATTTATAACATATAGTCATGTTTTGTAAATGATTCGTTCATCATTAACTAATAACTTATAAGTGACTTACAACTGAATTAATAAAAACATTACTAAAATGTTAACTTATCACATATTAATCATTTATGAATGTATAGTCATGTTTTGTATATAATTAGTTCATCATTAACTAATAATTTATAAATGACTTATAACTGAACGTTATTATAAAGTGTTACCCAGTTGTTTCATAACACTCGACAACAGACTTAAGAAGTGTTATTTTTTTACTGTCATACTAATATTATAAATCTAACAAAATGAGATTTAGGGATAAAACAAGAACAAATATTTGCCAATAATAGTTCTTACAGTTTTGCTTCTCCAGTACATGCATCTTGTTCCAAGCATATTTAAGTATCTTTACTGGAACACACACTGAAAATATGTGGGTATAGAAAAGAATCACCTTGGATGTTATAAGTTGCACTGAGTAAAAACAGCTGGATAAAACCAAACTGTGTCCATCTTCATTTCAGGCTGCAGAGCAACAAAATCTGATTATATTAAAGGGGGTTGACTCTTTTCTACACCCACTGTATCTATTTTTATTTTACATTTTCCATTGTTCTGAGTAGCTTGTCCAGGAACTCAGGAATACAAATAAGATACTCATAAAATATAACAGTTCCTCTCCATACTCAATACATCAGCACAGCATTTAATGTATATATATATGTGTTTCTAAAGAAATTAAACTGCAGCACATAAGCGGACAGGCCAAGCCGCTTTGCTTTCAGGCCCTAGTGGGGCAGCTTTCCAGAAAACTAGTTGAAATATATCCCATGACTAACAAAGACAATGTAACAAAGTATATCTATCAAGCAAAGATTTATATTGCTGGCTAAAATGGAATTAGATGTGTTCTGTCGTTGGTGCTGAGCTAACACCCAATACAGCTAGATTAGCTAAAAAGCAAAATGAATGAAATAGTCAGCTAATCTGCTAAAGTAGGTACTCTGGGCCTCAGAACCAACTAATGCACCAACTCATCACATATGTGATTAGGCTGTGTGAAGGGAAATAAGTAATGATGGTATCAGACAGTATTACTGTTATATGCTATGGTAATAAATATTCAGTATCACTTGAGTTTCTATAGCCACATTACTGAGGGACTGTCACATGGACAGGCGCTGTGTGTGTGTGTGTGTGTGTGTGTGTGTGTGTTTGCAGTTAGCCATCACCCTAGTGCTGTCCATTCACGTAACGTGTCAAACACCCCATCATTACCTCGCTTCTCTGTCCATGTCAACACCCAGACAGCCTTTAACTCATACATGACCCGTCTTTCAGACTCCAGCCTTTTCCCATGCATCCATTACAGACAAACCAAAGTCCAAGTGCCAAAATATCATCTGTCAGGATCATATTTCACTAGTGATGGACCAAAATTTCTGCAGATGAAAATATTCAGCAGAAGCAGAAAAACAAATTAATTTCAATGTCAATAGCTTGTTAGTCAACGCTAGGGAAAGCCATTTAATGTCCATAAGAAAAAAATTTGTTAGTTTTTATAATTTTAGTGAAGATATTTTTATTTTTTTAATGTATGTTTGAATAGATCTGTCATGAAAGATTTTATTGCAGCCATTGTTCAAATGTTTATTTCAACAAGAAACACTCTTATCATTTATATAATGACAAAAATGTATAGAAAAACTCCCTTACAATATATTTAAACGAAACATAACATTTTAAACTGTGAAAAGATGAAATTAGAAAGAATCAGATTAAAAAAATTTAAAAGTTATAAATGTTCAAGTGTAATAATATAACGGTTTTAATAACTGAAGTAGCATTTTTTTGGCAATATTTGATGCAAGACATTGTGAAATATAATGATGCATCATTTTTTTAACTGAAACACAGAAACCAAAGTATTTTTACCAATTTGAGCACAAATGGAGATTCTGTTGAGTTTTTTTCTGAAAATCTAGAATAGATGTGAGATTACTCTGAAAATCATGGGACTAATTCAAAAGTCTGCATTTGCTCTCCGTTTAATCTTCTTACTAAGTGTTCTCTGAATTATTATGCTAAAACATAAAATGAAATAAAATAATAATTATACAACATTAAAGTGAGATGACGAAACGAATGAGAAATTAAAAATTAAACACTTGTGAGGATATGTGTCAGTTAAAGTGAAGTGCAGTTATTTTTGTGATTTCTTGTCCCATCAGCATTTCAAAAGCTGCTCTCATGATTTCTGCTTTCAGACCAAAGGCCTTTATGCCACTATGACAGAACTAAGCTTACTTCTTCACTCTCTTACTTACTCATTCCCAAACAGAAGCACCGTTACCGTATTGGATGACTATGAATGCCTTTGGGATTCAACAGGGGGTTAAAGCTTCAGCAATATCTGTCAAATGTGATTTAAGAATAAAAATTGGAAGTGAAAAAGAGGCTTATTTTGAAATGACACATCTCTAGGACATAAAGACAGTAAAGTCAATCTGAACAGATCTGTGGTCCATAACTAAACTACAGCAGCGCTCTTAAGAGAGAAATGTCATACCTGCATTTGTTTCCTTACGCTTTGGGAACATAATGTACACTGAAGTAATAAAGCTTGTGCTGTGTCAGCCAGAGTGCTTTCTCAAATGTTCTCTTGGAAAACTAGCAAAATATTTTTCTTGTGGTTATTCATGACATTTTCAACTACTGTATTAAAGGATCTATATCTACAGTAAAGAGGAATAGCTTAAAGCTGCTGTAAGCCATTTCTGCAACCCTAGCTGCACCAAACGCACTTGCAAAAGTTGCTAGATTTGTAAATGCTCTGAAGAAAATGTGACTGGTGCTTGCATATGCAAAACTCACTGTCCTCGAAAATGGAAGGATGAAGACCCCACAAGAGGGAGAAAGAAAGAAAGAAAGAAAAAGAAAGAAAGAAAGAAAGAAAGAAAGAAAGAAAGAAAGAAAGAAAGAAAGAAAGAAAATTCTTTGAAATAACAGCAGATAAATCCAAATCACATGAATGGAATGTCAAAGTGTGTATACAGGTGTAGTGTGTTATTGCTAGAGCATTGGTAAGCGGTTGCTTGAGTGTTCTGGGTGGCCCACAATCAAGTCTTTATGATATTCTGGACTAGATATGGTCCTGATCCCTTTATTAAAATGATTACAATTTCTGTAGATTTTGTCACCTGTTTTACTGTCCACCAGGTTAAAATCGAATCACTTAAATAATAGCACAACTCTTCTAAATAAGAAGCACAATTGGAGGTATCATCCATGTCTATAGGATGTGCAGGATGAGTTTCAATATGTGCAAATTGGAATACTAAGGTATAGGGGTTTGTTAAAATCCCTAAACCAGTGGTTCTCAACCTTTTTACTCCATGGCCCCTCAATGTCCACAACAATATTCAAAGTTCCCATGACTTTTCCAGCTGATCATTACAGTATAGTATACTGTACATATACTGATTAACAGTATAGTGATTAAGAATAATGAATTATTTTGTATGAAAATACTAACAATTTCTACCTTATGAAATATTTTAGAGCTTGGCGTAACTATGAAAATATATACTGTAGTATTCATAAAATTTAGAAATATGCCCAGTGGCAGTTTCATATTTTATTAATTTACATTACTTTTCCAGCTCTAGAAATAACACTTTAAAAATTATTTTTTCCTTTTATATTTCGTTATTTTAAAGACATTGGGAACCCCGTTAAATCTTTCAAGTCATCATGATGCACCATTGGAAGTTTGCTAAGACCCACTGTTTGAGTACCACTGCCATAAAAGTATTTGCAATAGTTTTAGTTTATAAATTAATCTAATCATTAATCTTCTCCAAAGGGAACTCACAGACCATTAAAAACAGACCTAATATATATATATATATATATATATATATATATATATATATATATATATATATATATATATATATATATATATATATAGATATATATATATATATATTTCTGTATTTATATATATATATGTATGTATTTTTTTTTTCATCAAGGTTTGCAATGGTGGGATTCACCTCATAGCTTGTTGGTTTGGTTTGTAACTCTTTTATTAAGACTTTTTTGAAATCCTTATGAGGAAAAATTCCCCCAAAAAACAGGAGGTACAATGTAACATCTTTTTGTAGATTTAGGTTTCCAATAGTGCCGTTTGCAAAAGAGAACCAGAATATCCTAAAAAAAAAATGTTTTATCCTAAAACATCATAATCCAGTATCAACACCCAAAAGTAACTTCCATATAGCCTTACACAACTGAGATCATGCATTGGCCAACTGTTGTAGATGTCACTTTTAAAAACTACTATTGACAGTCTTGTCTATGGAGCCCCGCACATGGCATGCAAGAAAAAATAGTAGACTAAATCGTGTGCACCTTTTACTATTTCATTCCCTCAATTTATAAATCGTGCACACGATTTATAAATCGAGGGAATGAATTAGTAAATTGTGCAGACAATTTATTTATTTTTTCTATGTGCATGGCTCCATACTTGTCAACATACAAAGCACTGGATAATTTTGTTTGAAAAACATTTACTGAATTTCTGTAAACATATAGCTTAAAAATAAATGTTCATTTATTTCAGCAAATTGGTGTATATCTTATAAATGTCTGCATTATATTAGCAAGTTTAACACCCCAAATCCGTTGACCACAATTTTTAGTTTTCAAACTGTTAAGCATTACAAGCATCTTTAATTAGTTACACACAATTGCTGTACTATGTCCCTTATTAGCTTGACTGGATATATTACTAAACTAAATCCCAACCACATACACAGCCAGCAAACACTCCTACTGATATTTAGCCCATTTGAAATGACTTACCATTTCTCATCACAAGCCCTTACATGACTGAGTTTGCTATGAAGCGTTAGAACACATCTGGGGTGAGTGTGGTGTGTAGGTTGGTGTGTAGCACAGGGTGGTGTGTATTCAGCCCACTTATACTGTATATACAGAGAGGAGTGATGAGTTATCATGATACCAGGACATACCGTAAGGAGATAAACAACTCAACATGGAGCTAAGCAGGCATTAGCCTGTAAAAGCAAGCTCAGGGGGCACTGCACTCTCATGTCTCTAAGAAGAGCAGGTGTCTGGGTGTGTATCACAGAACGGGAACTCCCAGGAGGGGAAAGGATGTTGCAGAAGGACAGACAGGCAAACTAGACGGATATGCCCGGCTCTCTCAGTATCTCTGCTCCATGGGCGATGTCAGCACCTCTACCCTACTGGGACTCGGCCAAGAATCTCCTAGGCAACTGACATTAGCACACACCAGCTACAAATAGAACAGTACACACACACACACAGACTCAAACCGTGAACCTCTCCACAGGCAACACTACAGTACATAACACAAAAACACATAGTGCCTTTTATAATCATGACAGTAATCAGTATTGTTTGATACTCATAATTAAAGATACAAACCCCTAAAGAGGTTGCAGTTGCTTAAAATAAACAGTATCTTATCTTCCATTGGTGTGGATGCTAATACCCTTATCATTATAGTTATCGTTCTTGGTACCAAAGATGATAACTACAACTGTAAACGATAACAACACAGAGGATTGTTCCTTATTTGAATCAGTGTTTTGAACAAATCAGCTGAGTAAATGATTCAATGACTAAATTATTTGTTAGGTTCCTAAATGAATGCATTTGAACAAATCGATGAACTAATGATTCAGTGCCTCACTCATAAAAATTTATTTTGTTTTTAAATGTATCATGTTGAATTCAGAATAGGCATACTACTAATACTATAGTATTTGTGTCATATAAATATATGGGAGAAATATTAAAATTACTACGTTATTTCAAATTCAGCCTGTTCAATGATTCAATGACTCACTCAAAAAGAGTCATCTGTCACCACCTACTGTAGTAACCATGTAAATTGCAGGAGGAGTGACTAAAAATGTCCACTACATTTCAAACACTATTGCTTATGCTGAAATATGCTTTGGGATTGATAGTCTGTCTGCAGAGTGCAAAAATAGACAAACGGGTATGAGATGTGATTTTACAAGTTAGTAATTATTGCACATTGATGTCTTTTGACATATTGCTGTTCTCACTTTTTTAACAACACTAAATCTTGGTAAAGTCATGTATCTAGAACAGATTCCCAACTTCCACTGAGCTGTACTGAGGCCTCGACAAAACAACGTGCCACATGTTCACATGAGCATAAGCAAATATGTAAATTACCCCAATGACACCTCTGCTGTCATGGTAACACGACATGTGGCAGCTTCAGGGAGAAGAGAGGCAGATGTTCATAACTCAGATATAGTGCCAGGAGAGAAAGAGAGAGAGCGACGATGAGAGGTCATGGAAAGAGGAAGAGCAAATGGGTTTGACCCATATCTCACACCATACTCTCACACTCTATTTCTTCCATGTTTGCCCACACACACAGTTCTGGTTTATGATGCTTCTTTGAATAACCCACAGAGACCCACTGTAGTAAAATTGCAACAGCAATTAAATTATTCTATTTTTGTTTAGGAACGTTATTTTGGGTGTTTCTAAACCTATAGCTGTTTTTGGTCCTGTGGACTTTTAGAAAATTTCCCTTAAAACATACTTTTTATACTCTCACTGGTTATTTAATCTGTTCACCAGCAATTATTTGGTGGGAATGAAAATGTGAACAGATTTATTTGCATTGCTAATTCTATTTCCATATCTAGCACTATACAGTATTTTTCCTAAGTGCACAAAATTAAATAAAACTGAGAAAACTGCAGCTTGACTGGAAGTGTGTGTGTGTGTGTGTGTGTGTGTGTGTGTGTGTGTGTGTGTGTGTGTGTGTGTGTGTGTGTGTGTGTGTGTGTGTGTGTGTGTGTATGGAGAATGGGCAAAGGGAGCGCTGCTGCCAGGGGAGGAAATAGCTGTTGGAAATGATGCTCCAGCAGCCAACAGGCCCCATCCAGACTCTTTTATTATCTCAGATCTGGGAAATGGGACATTGAAAAAGCAGCATTAAAACTTCATCTTCCAGACTCTCCACATGCTCTCCAGAAATTGGAATTAATCCCAAAACTAATCCTTATAACTGATGATATCATTTCCTAAATAAAGCATAATTAAGTTTAAGTCCATATCCATACATGCTGTTGTGTCACGCCAACAACGATCTTGCACAGAACGATTTGTTAGACATTGCATGTAATCGCCCACATTAATACTGCTCTCAGTTTAGGAGCTGCTCACACCCACATATAACCGTAACTGTGACTAAAATATATCCTAAAGAAAGTTAACTGGGGATTTAGAGAGGACTTTACCCATGCTACAGCGGCCAAACCAACCTTTGATTAATATACATAATCAAAATGAAAACCAAAGTTATGGAGATTTATTGGTGAATAAAGGAATCCAAATCCATAATACTGTCTTACTTTTGTAGAACACAAAAGGAGATGTTTAGCAGTATGTTCATGTTGCTCTCTTCCAGTGAAAGTATACGGTGACTATGGGCTGTCAAGATACAAAAGCATCATAAAAGTTCCATAAAAATATAAGTCATCATGACTTGCACACTATATTCCAAATCTTATGAAGTCATAAGATAGCTATGTTTGAGAAAAATACAGAAATTTACGCCGCAGCTCTCAAATCTCATGTACACTTACACATTTGAACAAATCTCTAAATTCAAATTCTAAAACTTAAACCTGTTAATCAGAATCAATACAACCCTGCAGAAGCATCCAAAAAGACGTTCAACTAAGAACCAGATCTGTGTGCTTGCCGTGGAATGTGACCCTCCCGCAGGTGTGTGACGGAGATGCTCAGAGTGCTGTTCCCGGGACAGACGGGGCACCTCCAGCAGGCAGAATGGCTATTGCAGCAAAACAGTGCCAGAGACACGATGGTCCGGCCTGCTCAACACCACGGGGCATACCGGTCTCAGCTGGCACAAAACACACTGAACAAAAACTTTTTATAGAAGTGCTTTAAGTTTCCTGTATAGCTGTTCATATTTAAGTGTGACTCTTATAAATGGAACAGTTCACCCAAAAATTTTAATTTGCTGAACATTTACTCTACCATCCAAGATATGGATGTCTTTCTTTCTTAATCAGAAATTTAGCATTATATCACTTACTCACCAATAGATCCTCTGCAGAGAATGGGTGCCCTCAGCATAAAAGGTCCAATCAGCTGATAAAAACATCACAATAATCCACAAGTAATCTACACGACTACAGTCCAATTAACGTCTTGTACAATAATAAGGGAACTGTGCTTTCACTGTATGGAAAAGAGCCGCATGAACATTCTACTAAATATCTCATTTTGTGTTTCACAGAAGAAACATCTGAAACAAAATTCATTAAGGTGAGTGAATTATGACTAAGAATATACATTTTGGGGTGAATTGTTCTTTTCAGAATTGCTAGATGATAACTAAATTACTAAAACTAACTAAACTAAATAATAACACCATGCTATTTCTACTGTAACTATTCCCTGTTATAACATCAACAGAATTCAGATCTCTTGGCAAGATGACAGGCGTGAACTGGCATCTCAGTCAAGTTACTCAGTGAGTCATCAGCGTTTTCTAAATGAATCACTTTTCATATTCAGACTCACCAGCGTTCCCGTTCACCATTGCATAACCTTCATTTTTGCCTGTGCTCTGAGCAAACTCAATCCATCAATATCTATAACCCTGACTTCCAGAACCCTAGTGTTCCAACATTTAAACAAAACAAACAAATGAGGGAGCAACTAAATTCAGCTAGTTCAGTGAACACAAATAATGGTCATTTGCTATTCCTGTTCACTCTGACACCTTGTCTACACTGAAAGAAAAACACGTGCCACAGCGAAACTAGAATGTCTCCATTGTGTTTAAACTGCTACAGAATGACAACTTCACTATTAAAAGTCCCAATTTTTTACCAAGTTGACACCAAAATGTTTAAAAGAAACGATCCCAGTTTTCCTATAGTATAAATATTATCAATGACAAACAGCTTTTTTCAGGCACTCTTATCCACATTTATGTGCATGCTCAATGAATACCACTTGTGGAAATGCACTTCTTGGTGAAAATGCCATCTTGGCCAGATATTAATGTCAGCTGGTTTGTATTAAGTGAATGTAAAAAGTAAGGACAAAAATGTGTGAAACTAAATCTGATAGTTGTAAATGCAGCCTGATATACCTGCTATTGTCTATGATATTTATTAATATCAATTTATAAAGCATTTATTAACCAGCTACTCACTGTTTGTGGATGGATATTTTATTTGATTTTTAAAAAGTCCTCTAATATAAAACAAGCACACAAATTTAGATCAAATGTACAATAAAGAGAAAAAGATGTAGAGATAATTTTAGATTATTTTAAAATAATCTAACTCCACAGTAACTCCAATAGTACTGAATCAGTATTATATTATAAATTGAAGACTGCCAATAATTTAAATAAATAAGAATAATTTTTACATAATATTTTAATTTTAAAAAAAAACATTATTGTATACGTCATTTCCTTTTATTTTATTTTTATTTTTTTTATTGACTTTTTATTTGTAATTTGAATAGTTACTGGATATTGTAAAGCAATAACTTAACTGAGAAATTATGGAAGGCTACATGGGGCATTCTTTACATTTTATTTGTTGATATTAACATTAATGTTTAAGTTAAAAAAAATTGTTACGTAATTTAAATACACAATGGCAAATTAGTTTTTCCTGTGTTATTGAGAATTTTTTAAATCTCACTTGCATCAACTGAAACATTGGTATCATGACAAATATACTGGGAGCATTCTTGATTTGTAGTTCCCTTACAGTGTAGATGCAGTGTGGGGCTCGTTCTGCACATGCAGCAGACTGAACTAATGCTTAGTCAGTTAGCATTAGCTTGATTTGAAAGGCCATGCACAGATACAGACACAGCACTTTACTAGTATGGAGAGGCTTCTAATTTTGTTAGGTGCCCTGGAGCTTTAGTGTCCTGAAGGCTGTTGTGTTATTAAGATTGAAAGTAATCTTGTGTGTGTGTGTGTGTGTGTGTGTGTGTGTGTGTGTGTGTGTGTGTGTGTGTGTGTGTGTGTGTGTGTGTGTTACTTCAAGCTATGCTAATGCTAAGATAAATAAACATGCTTCACACTGACAGTGATTTGAGGTTACATGAGCGACCATTTATGATATAACAAGTTTAGTAAACCAATAGAGAATGATTTCCAGTTAAACACTTTGTAAAACATCAAGGCAGAAAGAAGTGTTGACAGGCACCTTACAGTAGCAATTATGTTCCAGTTTTAAGTCAGCATCTTAACAATGCTCTTGAGTCTACTTGAGTGTAAAAAATGTTCCGTTGGCATTTACTTTATTTTAGTGCTAAATTAAACCTCTCTTTTTCTGCCAGAGAGAGCAGAGATGGCAGCATCTCACTGAGACCTGTGGTGAAAGCAGTGCAGTCTGACAGATATGTATAGTCTTCATGCACAAACTAAAGAGAGCTGTGCCAGTCTCGTTAGCATTCTCGAGAGAGTTTTTTTTTTTTTTTTTCAAATGGCACTTGGTTGTATCGTCTTATTTTTTTCAGAAGAGAGGAGAAGGGAAGGCCAGCTGTCTAGCCCCTGACCTTTACAGTGGAACAAACCCATAAATGTGAGATACTAGGTAAAACAGGAACAAACAGGGTAAAATCAGGCTGTTCTCCATAAGGCAAACATCACTATCATTATAATTCATATTTAGGGTTAGCCATTTGAACAAACCCTTAATGCTATGTGTTACATTTGACACATAACTCATCTTGCACAGTTTCTGCTATGGACATGAATCATTGCTCAAATCATGTTGAGTCATGCTGAGACAAAGTGGCATTTTTCTCCTTATTGAGTCTTAACTAGAGAGTAGAACGTTATAGAGACAATTTCATACTGTATTAAACACCTATCAACCAAAATACACTTGTAACTACCAGGCAAACACCTAGAACACTCTAGCAACTACCTTGCAATGCCCTAGCAACCAGTGAGCAGCCATCTAGCAAAGCCCTAGCAACCAGCCAAAACACTAAAGCAACACTCTAGAAACCCTCTAGTAACTTCTTGCAACACTTTGACAATCTTCTAGTAACTATCTAGCAAGACCTTAGAAATCACCCATAAAAACAACTGCCCAGCAATGCTATAGCAACCAAACAGAACACCACAGCAACATTGTTCAACCACCATCTAAAATGTTAACGATCACTAACTGACAACAAGCTTAGAATCTCATTTCAAGCTTGTGGGTTAAACAGTGTTGTTTGTTTATTTGTTTGACATATGAGACACAATTCAAACCATAAATATACTTTTTCACGCAGCACAAATTTAAGAGATTTCTGTCTCGGTAATAAATGACCAAATAACTATCACAGTCACTATACTTTAATATTTTATGAGTCTTGCAGCATCAAAGTAGTTGACTAACATCCGTGGAACACTGTCATTTGGCAGTGAAGTCTGCTGTTATAGCAGAAATTTGTTATGAAATTCAGACCTGCTGATTTAACTCAGGCCAAAGAAACACTGCAGCTTCATTCTGTTCCCATGATCCTTGGCCAAATTCAGCATTAGGAACACTGTTGGCCTCAGCAGAACTCAATATGTTTTGACAAAATTAGCAATCTGACTATAACTCATGCAATAACTTTATTGCTCCAAGTATTTAATAACTTTGATACTCTCAAATGTAAAGTCATGGCCTAAAGAAATGATATAATCACTCTAATTTTACTGCAGCATTCCCTCAATGAGAAAAATATGAAATATATATGAAATATTACAAGCTAATCAGTTCCCATATTTAGGTCAAAGCATTCTAAATCTAGAGGAATTTAAAACAAAAACAAAAAATGAAGGGAAAACAATTTGCAACAATTTGGTTCAACTTAAGGTCTCAGCTGGTTTTCCACAGGTCTTTTGTTACCTTTGCTATGAAAACTGCATCTCCAGAGGTCTGGGAAACCCAGAATCCATTAAAACTCTCAAGTATTTCTCCAGACTCTCACTGGCCTCTCAACTGAGAGGAAAGTGTCAGGTTCCTCGGATATCAGAGAGCCTGGGAAACTTAACGCTTGAGGCCAAGTTCCATCATGCCTGCTGCTGGACATTCCAACTAGGATTACAGGATCAAAATCGGAAGAGCCACAGTTTGTCGGGGATTCTTTACAGTTACCCTGACAAAAGAGTGCAAATTATTGGCTGGAAGGTGCAGAAATTCAGGAAATGTTGGACGTATGTTCTACTATGCTTAGCCAAGTACGTTCTGCTTTGTGCCTAAACCCTCCATTGTAACGGGCTGAAAGAATGCCCTGAATGACATGTAATGATCATCTCTCCAGTGTAATGTCTCAAAATGCATTAGATGATTCACTTCTGCATCGTATTTATGTCATATGGCATTGATTAATATCAAGATATCTTTGTCTGTATCAGGTAGGACGAGATATATGATTGGTAAGTTATTTTCCAGTGCAATATCTTGTCTAAAGACATGAAGAACCTCTTGGTTACGTATGGTAACCCTTGTTCCCTTTCAGTTGGTCACTCTCGACGTCACGTCGGTGACCGACGAATTGGGATCTTGCCAGAGAGACCAATCTACTTTGAGTGTATCTGAGTGTGACTATTCGAGTTGGCATGCGATTATTGCATCCAGCTGCCGCTGATCACAGCGTGAGTATAAGAGGCAGCAGGTGCATCGCATCATTCATGCTTTTGCTGAGGAGCCGAGCCGGTGACCCGGCACCTCAGTGGTGGTATAGCAACTGTGGCGACGGGATGTGATGTCTCCATTCCCTCCTTCAGGGAATGAGGGTTACCATACGTAACCGAGACGTTCCATTTCAGTCAGTCACTTTCGATGTCACATCAGTGACTGATGTATTGGGATCCCTACCAACACGCCACAGGTGCTGCCCCTTCCAGTGCCCTGTGAAAGCCTCCTGATCCTTCCTATAAGGCAGACAATAGGACCGGGCTCTACACAGAGAAGGTCAACTACAGTTGTTCCTCACAACCCAACAGTAGGATAACACTGGGAAAGCGTACCCTTCTATTTGGAAGAGGCACACTGCAGAGTCACCTCCTCCCAGAGGGGGTTAAGTGACATTTACTCACGTGGAATAACCCCAAGGGGCCCTACTGGACATGAAAGTCACTAGGTAGGCTCATGGCTGCATCATTTAGAGAAAGCAGAGCGTGGAAACATGGACTTAGTGGGTGTACCGTGGAAATACACATATGGGACCCCACCCGGGTCACTCATATGGGCACTAGCCTCACACCAGATTTCAGGAATTCATTGATTGAAAGGCCTGGCGCCGGACGCTCCACCACATCTGGCCGCCGGAGTGCTGGAGGACTCAACAGGGTCTGCCTGGTTAGGGGACTCTCTGGAGAACTAGGCATCTAGGACGCTGCAAGCCGACTCTGAACAGGGTCTCTCAGTGCCACTACCCGTTTGAGGTGAGAACACAGGAGGAAACCAGTTCGACACGCAGGCTATGGAACCTAGCGAATGTGTTGGGAGTTGCCCTGCCTGCAGCTATACAGATGTCTGTTAGCGAGGCACCACAAGCCAGACCCCACAACAATGCGACACCCCTAGTGGAGTGAGCACGCAACCTGAGCGGGCAGGGCACACCTTGTGCTTCGTAGGCCAAGGTGATGGCATCCACTATCCAGTGGGCCATCCTCTGCTTGGAGACAGCTTTCCCCTTCTGCTGTCCACTGTAACAGACAAAGAGATGTTCTGAGGTCCTAAAGCTCTGAGTTCTATCCATGTACTGTCGCAGTGCACGTACAGGACAGAGCAAAGCTAGGGCTGGGTCTGCCTCCTCCAGGGGCAGCGCTTGCAGGTTCACCACCTGGTCCCTGAGGGAGTGGTAGGAACCTTGGGCACGTAGCCGGGCCGGGGTCTCAGTGTTGCACTGGAGGCACGATTCGTAGATTGGAAATGCCTGCAGGTCCCCCACCCTCTTAACAGAGGCCAATGCAGTCAGGAGTAGGGTTTTCACTGAAAGAACCTTCAACTCGACTGACTGTAAGGGCTTGAAGGGGGCAATTTGTAAGGCTTTTAGCACCAATGTCAAATCCCAAGACGGTAGGGAGGGAGGCCTAGGAAGACTTAACCTTCTGGCCCCCCTAAGAAACCTGATGACCAGATCAGGCTTCCCCACCGACATATCTCCTCTATGGGGGCAACAACATGCACTTTAAGGTAGGAGGGGAACAGCCTACACTCCAACCCTTGCTGCAAGAAGGAAAGCACGGCTCTAAACGAACATCTCCGGGGGTCCTCCTGGTGGGAAAAGCACCATTCAACAAACAGGTTCCACTTCAGCGCATAGCCTGTCTTGTGGACGGAGCACATGCTGAAGAACCGGGAACCAGGTCCTGTATGGCCAGTATAGAGCCACTATCAAGACCTGCTCCTCGTCCTCCCTGACTTTGCACAGTGCGAGCAGGCTCACTGGGGGGAACGCATATTTGCGCAGGCCCTGTGGCCAGCTGTGTGCCATTGCATCTGTCCAGAGCTTCAGTTAGGGAGTAGAACCACTGGCATTGGGTGGTTTCTGGAGATGCAAACAGGTCTACCTGAACCCGTTGTACGTGGCGCCCCAGCACCTGTGCTTACCGCCGGGTTTGGTGGGGGCCTGGACGGACTGGGCGTCCTGTCTGCGACCGGCTCCATAACGCTGCTTGTGCTGCTGCTGCGTGGGAGCAGGGGCAGCCTCAGGGGGGCGCCCATGGTGAGTCTGCTACTGTGCTGCAGAGAACTTCTGGGCAAAGCTCTCGACAGCGTCGCCGAAAGGCCAGTCCATGACACGGGAACATTCAGGGACTGCACCTTATCATGCTCCTTCATGTCAACCAAACACAGCCAGAGATGGCGGTCCTGGACCACTTGCGTGGACATCGCATGACCCAGAGACTGTGCGGTCACCTTCGTCGCTCGAAGCGTGAGGTCCGTCACAGCATGCAGTTCGTGCAGAACCGTCAGGTCATGAACACCCTCATGCAGGTCTCTCAGTGCTTTGGCCTGATGGACCTGCAGTAACGCCATGGCGTGAAGGGCAGAAGCCGCCTCCCCACCAGCTCTTTAAGCACTGCCAGTTAGACCTGACAAATGCCCACAGGCCGGTGAGGGGAGACACGGGACACCCCGCAAAGTGGAAGCGGCTGTTGGACACAGTTGCATGGCCACAGACATTCCACTCAGGGAATGCTTGTGTACCCCAAGCGGCTCCATCATCGAGGGTGGTGAGAGCGAAGGAACTACCAGATTTATTTCGGGCAGTAAAAGGTGCCTTCCACGATGTTTTATGCTCCTCATGCACTTCCGGGAAGAATGGCACCACAGTGGGGTGCTGAGAACCAGCGCGACCTCCACAAGAAACCACTCGTCCAACCTCAACGAATCAGGACGCGGTGGATTTTTTTTTTATTCTACACGAGCCTGACATTCTCAGCGGCCCGGGAAAGCATAGCCATCATCTCTGGGTCTGGCTCGGACAACGCTACCACACCCGAAGGGGGCAATGCAGCCGAGTCGTCATCCCTGGAGAGAGAGAGCCCGCCCTCTGATGCATCGATTGACATCTGGTCTCGAGGGGCTGAACCGAAGGAAATGGCCAGCTTTCTCCACTCTGTAGAGAGGCCAGACCGTCTCTTTTCTATGCAATAGCACAGGCAAAATATGGGGCACATGACATGTATGAAGTTGAGAAGCATAGATGTTGTTTCCATTATAATAGTGGTTTTACCAGTTTTCTAGGATTTGGATGTTAATTTTATTTCCTGGATTTAGCCCTACAGCAATTGTTGGACCAGTTTCTCCTTGTAAATAAGTTAATAAATATCCTGACTAGTGCCTGAAAATACAGAATCACTTAACAATTTCCAAGCAATGATGATTGAATTCCATTCTGCTTGTTTCAGGTCTGAAAGTCAGATGTGACAGGAGCTATATTAAAAGTTGAAAGTGTATTACATCCTGTTCCAAAGTCAATCTTATTTTCAAAATGACAAAGTCTTTTCAAAGAGTCTTTACAGCTGGTACCCTATTCAGAGATGTATGACTTCTGACAGATGCAAAGCGTCACTATCATTCTATGCTAATATAACATATATAAGCTGGACATCAAATTAAAAGTATGAAATGTGTTTGAATGTGAAGCCCTAGGGTCAATGGTGAATGGAGAAGACAGAAACCCTGGCAGATATGAGCTACAGAGGATCTGCCATGAAAATTTTTTTCCAAAATGTTGAAACATGGTTCATCCTCTGTAGTGAAAGTCGTGACATTTGTCAAGTATGGTAACCCATACTCGAAATTGGTGCTCTGCATTTAACCCATCCACAGCAGTGAGAAGTGAACACACCGTGAACACACACCCGGAGCAGTGGGCAGCTATATCCAGCACCCGGGGAGAAACTGGGGGTTCAGTGCCTTGCTCAAGGGCACTTCAGCCATGGGTATTGAGGGTGGAAGAGAGCACTGTTCATTCACTCCCTCCCACCAACAACTCCTGCCAGCACCGAGACTCGAACCTGCAACCTTCGGGTTACAAGTCCAATTCTCTAACCATTAGGCCACAGCTGCCCATAGCACGAACTAAAAGCAAGCACCATTAAAATGCTCCAGAAACATAAAGATAAAGAGACTTTCTTATGGTCTGCTGGCATATCAGTGCATTTTCCATTATGTTTTGAGCTTGGATTTGATCAAATATGAAATTCTTTGAGACTGCTCATCAAGAAAAATAGGTTATTGATTAATCCTGTGGTTCCAACTAAATTTGGCTTGTGAGAGTCTTTGACAGGCATCTCTGACTGAGTAGTATGTGTGGGATTTGTGGAAGCCCAACACCTCCTGTGCTTTCCACATCAACGGATGACTGGGACTTGCCAAGGTTCACTCCCTGAATGATTCTCCAATTAGAGTGGAAGATCCAGATTAGCTTTCAGCTATACTGTAAATGTCAACCTTGCACGGGCTCATGTTGAGGTTCACAGGAAGTATGAGTCATTTAACCCCTAGGATTTCTTTTCAGTCCTGTTTACAGTAGCCCTATAACACATTCTTGACATAATGATCATTTCACAGCAATGACAATATAATTTCAAAATAGTGACCCCAACTTTAGTTACAAAAAGCTGAGACAGAATATAAAATCAAACGATTTTGACAATGTAGAACCCTTTCCTGTTTGGTTCCTCTATGATCCCAATTTTATTTTATTATTATTATTATTATTATTTAATTTTACACATTTTTAAAAAAATAGATGGTTTTTGGAAAAAATAAAGGCATAAGGGAAAATTGTGGGCCAGGTACTGTTGGCTTGTTGGTCTCTGATTCTTGCTTTAGGTGTGAGAGGTCCTGTGTTCAAATCCTGGATGAGCCTGGCTGTCAGCTTGTTGTTTTGGAGGAGAGTGTTGATTTGACATATGCTGCTATAACTGTGAAAGAGTAACTTGAGTTGAGGTCAAGGATTTATCATGTTCCAGTTGCACTTTACAGAATGTTGGATGGACCAGGGTTGTGCGTCATTCAGAATTGTAGATAGATAGATAGATAGATAGATAGACAGACAGATAGATAGATAGATAGATAGATAGATAGATAGATAGATAGATAGATAGATAGATAGATAGATAGATAGATAGATAGATAGATAGATAAGGTCTACTGTCAACAACAAATGCAGGTACAATAGGGAGATATATTGACTCCAAACCCATCTAGCTCCCAATGTAGGCAAGATATTAAGGCCTCAGAGGCTCACTCTTGATGAGAAGGCTAATTTGCTGCCTTTGAGAACTCCTTCTTTTGGCCAAATACTAAGGCAGTATCGCCAAGGCTAAACTCTACTGAAATCAATATTGAGTGGAGTCTACAGTGGACTATGAGATGCACTGTTTCTATAATACACTATAGCTACATTTACATGCATCCAAATAATCTGCTTAAAATCGGTCTAAACTGAACTGAAAGCCTTCATGTAAACACCTCAAAAACGACTGACATGACTGTCATTTGCGGTGCTTCATGATAGTGTGTGTTCCCTGCAGAAATCAGTTTGCTCGCCATGACATTCTGATTGGGGGAATTTTCATTGCATCATAGATAATGTTGTTGTTTTTTCCATCAGGAATGTTAAATGTGATTCTTTAGGCTGACAAAAAATATGAACTGATGGCTCCAATAAAAGCATAATTTTGCTGCTGCCTGCACATTCTAAACTGATCACTTATTAAGGTACCATTTCAGTCAGGATTTTGCCTTAGCAAAAACAGCAAGTCAGCTCACTAGGTTTTGAAACAGAGTCATTATATAAACAAGTAGTTAAATTTACAGTAACAAATACAACACAGCAACAGCAGTGATGCTGCTACTAACATTTGCAATGGACATGCTAAATATAAAAAAGACGCTCCTTGTGTGATCAGCAGGGATTCCCGGGTCAGTCATCTAAATGGAAACTTGCTCCGTTCCTCAGCAGGCCTTCGGTTGCCATGGCGACACCCTTTACACACACCTGCCAGTGATTCAGATTCCCTAGTGCCCAGACTGTTCTCTCTCTCTCTTTCGAGCTAAGAAAGACCCATGCTTATTCACAGCAACTGACCCAAAAACTCCCCCCATGGTTTACTGTTGGGGTCTCCTTGACTCGGGAGCAGTGAAAGGAAAATGACACGTGAAAGTCTCAATCCATCAGCCACCAAAGAAAGCATGTCTCCAGATAAGCATGAGCTAGCAACCCATCTAACACACTCTCTTAGCCTGTCTCCGGCTCTCTCTTTTCCTCTGATTATGATCTGCATCAGTACCGCACAGCCATTTTCTCTCCACCAACATGTGGGGAGGAGCGACCAGCCATGTTGACTGTCTGAAATTAAAATTATATCGCTACATCTGAATTACAGTTACTGATAGCTAGAGAAAGAAAGTGACAAAGGCTTTGTTCACATCGCACATCCAATTTTTCAAATCCATACTGTCATGATGCAAGTGATGAAATCCGATTTGACAGTGTTGTCTATATCTGTTACATTTAAATTGGCAAACAGACATTGAAAATGCAAACCTGCTAACAATATCAGATGTGAACAGATGTGATTTTATTTTCTCCTGATCAGGTTCAGCTCATTACCCAGAAAACTATCCATCCAAAGCTGTTGTATTTGTATTCTAGCAAGGCATTTATCAAGACAAAACATCTCAAACTTTTTTTGTTTTTATCTTTTGTTTCTCCAAATCAGAGGTAAAGAATAATAGTCATTGACAGAGACGAGTCTAACCAGAAAATGAGCTATGACAAACCTGCACGCTGTCTGATTTCCTGCTCTATTGAACTCTAACAATACAACCAATGCACAAAGACAAACCCCTGCGATGGTTCATGTCCTCTGTGTCGGCCTGTACACCAATTAATGCTTAAATGGACCCGTTCAACCCCCATATGGATTCTGGGTAACCACAATGGCTAGGATGATTTAAAAAAAAAAAAAAAAAGAAAAAGTATTAATTTGTGATTGTTCATTTTAATTTTGCTGTAATTTTGGTGAAGTTCCAAGTTTCAAGGAACAATAAAATCGAAATAATGTTATTAAATGTAATTTTTATACTGCTGAAATCAATGGGGTTCAAAAGAAATGGACCCCACTGACTTTTATTTTGTATGGACAAAAGCATTGAGATTTTTCATCTTCTTTTGTGTTCTACAGAAAAAAGAAAGTCATGCAGGTTTGGAGCAATAGGAAGGCAAGTAAAGACAGAATTTTCCCACTTTCCCATTAAAACTTTTGCTATACCATTTATACCATGTTTATACCATAGTTGAAAGTGTATATTCATGTAGTTTATATGTAGTATATTCATATAGTTCATTTGCTTTACATTAGTTATATGTACTGTAAGATTGATGAAAACATAATGTAAAGCAAAATTACAAAGCAGGAAGAGTCCCAAACAAGGCAAGCAGAGGAAGAACTCGTTATTAAAGGGAGTTTAGTTTAGTTTAGTTATATCGAAGCAACAAAATCTTGTGGCATAAAGTGCTCTTATAGATGTGTGTGTTTGTATGTCTTTCATTTGCAAAAAAAAAAAAAAAAGAGAGAAACAAATTAATAAAAAAATTGAAAAAAATAAAAATAAATCACTGGATTATACATTATGAGTTGGCACATTGTTATTTAAATCTTTAAAAATATGAAAAAAATTCAGTTTAATCTCCAAGAAACTTACAATATTAAATATTATGATACTGTAATATAAAATTATGATTTTAAAAATAAGATTTTACTCATATTGCCCACTACCAAAGAGCATTCTAACAAACTGTAACAAACAAGGTCAAATGTGTGTGTGTGTGTGTGTGTGTGTGTGTGTGTGTGTGTGTGTGTGTGTGTGTGTGTGTGTGTGTGTGTCTTATAACTTCTGTCATTTTCCTTACATTTCCAGTGTGCATAGCAACAGGTTGGGCTAGCATAAAGAGACCAAAACAGACAGCGCTGTGTGACTGGTAAACGCACATACACACACACACACACACATACACACACTTCCGATTAGAATCATTAGTCTTTCAGAAAATGTATTAAATGTTGCCTTTGAATTGCTGTAAAAGGAGCGGCTGCACTTGTTACACGGGACGAAAGGGAATTCCTCAAATTCTCCGAAACATTTAAAGCAAACACTTTTACAGCCAGCTGACCCAAAGCAAGTACCACCCAGCGCTGACTCAGATACAGCTCCTGCCAATGCATCTGAATGGATGCAATTAAGCAGATTATACTGCTCGTGCAGAGAATAGACGGAATGGGTGGAGGGAAAGACACAGAAAGAAAAAGAGAGAGAGAGAGACAGAGAAAACATCTGTCCAGAGTACATATATAAAAGATCGGAATTAAATTTAAATATATGTATCACGCTAGTCTTCATATCTGAGTCATTATAAAATTAAAGTCACTGAAAAATATAAAAATACATAAATATAAATGACATTTTTAAAATGTGTAAAATCTAAAATAATCAGTTGTTTAATATGGCAGAATCAACATGATGACATCAGGTTACACAAACAAAGATCAGCTCTTGTAAGAAACAGTGACGTTTTCAATTTTTACGGAGCAATATAATATTAGGTTGTGCATATACAGATAATCAGAACTAAACTCCAGAAGACCCTGTTCCAGAATCAGCATCTAGGTTGGTTTCCTCTGAAAGTGTGCTGTCAAACAAATTCAAAACAAAACCATGCCATCCTGAACACACCCCTTCAGTCTAGAACAAAAGACAAGCTTCCTCCTGATCCCCGTCTAGTGCTTTTCAACATCAACAACCACCATTAACCCTTCCAAATGCCATAAAAGCAGGATTTAAACTGAAAAGATCTGTATGTTTAAGCTATTTTCTTATTACCTTTTTGCCCTTCTTCTTGCGTAGCGCTTGCTTGCCGTTTCCTTTTTCCTTGGCGTCTTCGCTCATCTTATACAAAAGATCCTTTCATTTAATCCAACATTGAGAGAGCAGTGATGAGAACTACAGAAAAGTCCATGAAAAGCGAGTCGCTCTAATACCTGGTGCCCACTTTCTCTCGATTGTCAACACGCATTCAAAGAACTCGGTCCAAACAGCACTTGAGCGCTTTGGGTGGTTTGGTTGGTGCCAGCTCCTACACACGCCACAGGTCACTGTGAGGGAGACGGGGGAGGAGAAATCACTGGAGCTTTTATTGGAGTGGGTTGAGAGATCCGTGGGCTGGTGTTTCTGACCCAGCTGCCCACCTCTCCCTGACCAACACAGTTGGGTCTACTGATTCACTGGTGCTCCTCGCACAGACTAAATGGTGCTGATGGAGACACGCGCACTTCCCTAGCAGCCAAACATCGAGAGGGAGGGAGAGAGAGGGGGGAGTGGAGAAAGAGGGTGGTGAAGAAGGAGATGAAGCGAAGATGAGGAAAGATGTAGACCCCCCCCCTTACAAATAAGAGGGGTGAACTGAACACAGGCTTGGAATTAATGGTTAATTAATGGTTGATTAACGCCTGCTGATAGAAATTGCACACCCACCAGCACTGAGTGTGGCCATTAGTGAAATGCCAGTATAAGGAGAGCTCACAGACGAAACCTAAAGGGGTCAGGTTACTGGTCAATAGATGATCTCTTTTATTTCAGATGTAACAAAAGAGTGCAAATGTGACCGTCCACTTTTCACTGGCGTTGGTAATGCAAGTAATTTTCTCATTACAGTTTTTTAAAAAATTCTCAGTAAAGAGCTGTAATGAAATGGTGTGATCCATGGTGTAAGCCATGACATAATCAAAAATGAAACTACTATATAAGACAAGGATGCAGTGATATTCAAATTCTGGCTGATATGCATAAGTCTATAATTATGTTGACATTTTGGTTGATAACTGACATGAATGATAACTAAATTCTAAATAAACAAATGAAGTGAATTTAGACATCACAACATTATAATGCACAATATGTATATTCTGAGGGGAAAAAATACATTTAAATAAATTAAGCATAACTAATTTTACACTAATAATAAATTAATATAAATTATTAATTGAATATGAATACAAATTATTAATAAAAAACTAGTTTTAAATGCTAGACATCACAACAATATAATCTTAAGTATGAAAAATATATATTAATTTTGATATATAAATTTTGTTCTACAGGTGTAGTTCTATGAAAATGTAAAAAATATAAAAATATATATATATACACACTTTTTATTTAATTATAATAACCCTTGCGATAACCAATATTGTGCATCCCTAATATAAAATTATTGACTGACAGCAACGTTTTTTCTTTGGTGGTTTGTCACAATTTTCATATTATTTCATAATATCGGGTATAATAATGGGTAGTGGAAATGGAACTGGAAATGTGGCAATTATAGATTATGTAAAAAAGTATGTTGAAATAACATTGACTTGTGGCTTCTACAGAAGCACTGATTATTGCTTAATAACGTCCGAGCTAAAGGTAAACTTTCTCTATAGAAAAAATAACTGGGATTTTTACTTTCGGACCCCTACTGTTGTGCTCTATCCCACCCGCAGTGAATGGCGGAAATCACTTAGTCGGAGAGTCTGCAACGCCTCTGGCCAGAGAACAATAAACTGGAGAGCTCACTCACCCTCCAGAGAGGAACCAGCATAGAAGCTGCTAAAGCATCATGTGATCTGATTTTCCAGACTCACAGCATGTCATTAGAAGTTTAAAGGATGGAGATGTAGAAAAGGACACTGTGGGTTGTTCATATCACACAACATTTTACTTTGACATCACTTGAATTATCAAAATGCTAGTACACTTAAAAAACAGTCAGCGTTTGAACAATGCTGTACAATTACCTACTCATCGCTGCGTCTCCTCTGAGTGCACTGCCATTTACTATTCACGAACACCACAAATGTGCTCTGCACTAATAACAATGGATTCATTCTCTGTATGTGAGTTTGTAACAGAGAGCTACAGCAACTGCCTGCTCTTTCTGGTTTTGTGGTCCCCATCTCCATTAATATTAACCGTTGTAGAGAGCTGAGTGGTTATGTAGCTGTATGTCCATTATGGTTAAAATGAAAACAGTTATATCAAAGAGAAACCTCTCTAGTCTGTCCTCTGCTGGCCAACGAGTCTCATGACATAAACAATACCACCCTGTCCTTTATACAGAGATCACGGATATACTGAGATCCTTCTGTTAGGATTAAAATGTGTGTGCATTATATTTGGTATCATGATTTTGAATTTAAAAACCGACTTTATGCCTTCAATTAATACATCAAATAAGGAGGCAAATAAGCAGCTGCCAAACCAAAGGAGTCTCAGTAACACACAGCTTCACTAGTTGCAGAGCAGTTTCTCACATTTAATTCAATCTGGCAGCAGAAGTTCACACCTAACACAAGGTGAGAAAACCCGGACTTACTAAACCCTGTTAACCTCCTCTTATACTGTTCCAAAAGGACATGAGCTTCCATTACTTGGATCGTATAAGAAAATGATGCTGAAAGGATAATAAACAGGTTATTAGAGATAAGCCATTATATACTGAAAGGAATGTTCAAGGTTCAAAAATGGTTACGCTCTATAGACAATTTTGTATATAACAATATTGACAGTGTGCTAACAATCATACATTTTAAATATACTTTAAATATAATAAATTTATTTTAAATATATATTTAAAATACATTTATTTCATACTAAGTTCAAATCTATTGACATATTTACTGACATATCGCTCGAGACTTACTGATATAAGATTTTATAATTAAACTACTACTAACTACTTGTGCACAATGCACATTTCTTTATATATCAAGGGTAAACTACATCACCTGCCAGGTCAATGACATTTTATTTAATAAGCAAAAACTAGCAAATCACTGAAGGCAGCACTCGGAAAATTAATGAAGCAGCTCTTTTGCTAAAAGCTTTGTCTGACTGATTTTTCCAGCTATTACAGTTTTGGAGCATGCAGTGTAAAAAATTTACTTTTCAGACCATGCAAACATAAACGCAGCAAAACACACAAAAGCAAAAATCAAATGACAGAACAGCATTAAGCTTTTGTTCACACTTGCACATAAATCACATTCTTTAGCATTGTCATTTCATTATAATTGTAGAACTAATGAAATCTGATTTATTTTTTCAGACAGTGTATAATATCTGATTTTTAAAAGATGGTACTAATCAGATCTGACCACTCATATTAAAACACATTTCCAAAAATTCCATTTTAATTGTATTTCAGACACTGATGCAGTTTGGATCATAATTTCAAGTAGTTTGCACTTGTCTTTGTTTTTGCTTTTGTTTTTTGTCATGGAGGTCTAGTATGTTTTCATTGAAATATATATATATATATATATATATATATATATATATATATATACACACATATATATATACATGAAAAAGCAAAAGACATACAATTGATATTTACAAGAGATTTCATTGGTGATTTTTTCAGCTACACATTCCTCCAGGGTGTGGAGCGAATTATCTGTGTTGAGTGTTGAGTACACACCTCTTATCATGCCAGAAAACCTTGAACTCCATAAAATAACTAAAGCAACATATTGAACATGCGTGCCGTTCAAAGCTTTACCTAACATTTAAGGGTCTGTAAAACAAAGGAGTTCTGGGCAGTTTGTAACGTTTCTATGTGGAATGTTACATCGCAGCTGCAAATTGACAAAAGCCTGCATTATCCAGGATTTTCGGTCTTACTTAAGAAAAAAGACAACAAAAATCAAATGATCCAAGACAGATTTGAGCTAAGCTCCAGAAACACTGCACTAGGCTACAAGTATTTGAAATGTGTGTGCAGCTAAAGCTCTGGAATGAATCATCGAGTGACAAGCAAAGCCGTTAATCGCGTAATTTGTTTTGACAAGGTAACTGCATAACAACATGCCCCTATATTTTGAAATGAAGCTACAAAAAATCCCATAGTCCTGTGCAGGACTTAACATGTTTCTACTATCTCTCATTAGCAGTTCACCATCTCCCACAGTCTTCTGGGAACACCGGGGCTTTTTTTCTATCACAGCTATCAGAAATCTTTTCTGTTTAACTGCTCTCTCCAAACCTTCTCACTACAAATATATGTGCTGAGGAATAACTTCAATTATGAATCAGTAAATATGCAACAGAGGTAGTAAACATTACCTGGAGTATGCAGTCTAGTCTACAGGTGGCAGCACTGGAGGGTTATGTAATTACACATTCAGTCAAAAGTTTGTAATAATTCATACGTTTTAATGTTTTTGAAAGATGTCTCTTTTGCTGTGTAATATATTTGTAGAAAAAAGTTATACATCTTTTTTCAGGTTTATTTTGTGAATTGAAAGATCAAAAAGTCAGTGTCACTTTGGATCAATTTTATGTCCTTGCTAAATAAAAGTATTAATTTCCTTAAAATATATATATATATCTTGCGTACTCCAAACTTTTGAAATGTAGTTTTAAAATGCTGGAAGGTTGGTACAAAACTGATAATAAGAAGAAATGTTTCCTGAGCATCAAATCAGCATATTAGAATAATTTCTGAAAGATCATGTGACACTAAAGACTGAAAATTCAGCTTTGCATCACAGGAATAACTTTAAGTTCAAATATATTAAAAGAGAAAACAGTTTTATAAATGTAACAATATTTCACAGTATTATAAACAAATAAATGCAGCCTTGCTAAATATATATATTGTCATTTTGATCAAATAAATGCAGCTTTGGAGAGCGAAAGACGTTTATTTAAAAATTAATAAAAATAAAATAAAAAATAAGTTTTGACTGGTAGTGTGTGTGCATTGAGAGTTGTGTCACACACCAGAACAATACAAATATGAAAGTGAAACTAAATAACTGAATAACAAATAGCATAGGCATGCATTATAAAACTAGCCCAGGCTTGCAGGTTGGAAGACAAGTTAATGCAAACTCATAATTGAACAAATTTACAAATCAAACTGTCTCACAAATCTTTAATATTTGCCATGGCATATTTTTCAACAAATCGCAAATCTTTTCTGAAACCTAAGCTGGCTACCTAGACAGCATTTTGAGATGTCATTAGTGCATAGGTCAGTTGTGTAGCCTAAAGTTGTGTCCAAATTTCTATCATTCATTGAAAAAGCTCAGTGAACAAGTTTATCCGATATGGCTGATAAAGCTAAAGAAATGTCATTACTTAATTAGCAAAAACTTCAAGACTACAGTCCAGTGTTTTTTTTTTTTTTTTTTTTTTTTTTTTTTTTTTTTTAATAAAGGAGGTATGAACAACAGAATTTTTATTATTGCATGTGTAGAAACAGGTATAGAGAATTGTGAAATTTCATTATTATAACCCTGCCTAGAAGGTTAGTGGCCTTGTAGAGGTTAGAAAGTTATGGTTTGGATCAGAGCCATGGTGTTTGTGTAAGGTGTGTAATACAAACAAGAATCAGCGAGTTAGACAGCCTGAGGGAGTTTGGCAGGAAAGTCAGTTCCCATGCTTCAAAAATGACTTGATTTTGTTGTATGTTTTGTTATTAATACCTTCTATTTGTATTAAGCAAGAGTGGTTACACAACATTAAACAACAGGATTTCAGAATGTATTTGCAGCAGCTCAAACCTAAGCAGGATATGAGAAAATGTCATGACATGTCATATAATCAGATCAGACTGAGAATGGGGAGAATTTGATTTCACTAGCTGGCGCCAAGGAGAATCATATTTCATACAAACTGCCCGTCTTCACATTAACTGATTTGCATTCATCAATCTACAGTGACTTATTATGTTTTCATGATTTATATTTAGGCTTTTATTTCATGTCTAGCCAGCTTTATAACATTACAGTACAGTGAAAGATTTTGTGGTTCAGTAAAATCAGCAGAAAACATATTGCACTTTCTGTGCTAAAAAAGTTAGTTTGAACTAGAACTTAAAAATATAAACTACAAAAATGAAGAAATTTGTTGGCATGAAATTTAATTGATCTATTTTTGATTTTCCCAAGCATGCACAAAGGTGATTTTTGTTCTCACTGTTGTTGTTGCTGATTTTGTTGTCTATCACAGTAGATAAAATCTCTGTGTGTGTGTGTGTGTGTGTGTGTGTGTGTGTGTGTGTGTGTTGTGTGTGTGTGTGAG
Organism: Cyprinus carpio; assembly: GCF_018340385.1. Lineage (NCBI taxonomy): Eukaryota > Metazoa > Chordata > Actinopteri > Cypriniformes > Cyprinidae > Cyprinus > Cyprinus carpio. Next base: position 5,281,217 of record NC_056583.1, read on the forward strand.
TATGTTGTGCGTGTGTGTGTGTGTGTGTGTGTGTGTGTGTGTGTGTGTGTGTGTGTGTGTGTGTGTTTGCGTGTGTGTGCGTGTGTGTGTGTGTGTGTGTGTGTGTGTGTGTGTGTGTGTGTGTGTGTGTGTGTGTGTGTGTAGGAATCACATGTCTGATTCATATCTCATATTGCAATAAACTCTTGTTGTACGATAAAGGCAGCAAGGATTCAGTTCTCATGCTTGTGTTATTCTAAAAAGTACTTAAGTTCCTTTTCCAGTCATGAACGAATACAGATCCTTCCAACTTGAATGAGGGAAGACTGAAAAAAGTTGGTCAGTAGTATGTTTTACTGCAATAACTGTAAATGGGACATCCATTCATCTCTCAGAAATTTAATTGCCTCTTGGAGCTGTAAAGTTGGAAAGCAGCCATTATATTGAGGGCTATGATTTTTTTCAATTGTATTGGACGTCCCCTATCCTTTGTCTCTGAAAGCGTTTCAGAAGATACAGCGACATGATTTCATATCTGTAAGATTTTCTCAAATGGTCTGTGTACTAAAATTTGCAAATAAATAAATTTATAAATAAATAAAATATTTTAAGTTAATCTTCGTATACACAACCAGTCGAAAGTTTGGAATCGTTAATATTTTTTAAAGGGATAGTTCACCCAAAAATGAAAATTCTATCATGATTTACATGATTTACATGGTAGCCATTGACTTCCAAAGTATGGAGAAAAAAAAATGTTATGGAAGTCAATGACTACCATCAACATTTAAAAAAATCAGAATGATTCCAAATGTCATCAGAATACTCCATCTGACATCAGACGTGCAAGCTGGGTTATATGAAGCGACGGGAACACTTTTTGTAAGCGAAGAAAACCTAAAATAAGGACTTTATTCAATAATTCCTTTGTTAACTGTCTCCTCTGTGTCTCTCCATATCACCATAAGCTGTCTATGCTCTTCTGGATCATCCGCGCCACAAGGATGCGGATTTATTGAATAAAGTTGTTATTTTTGTTTTCTTCGCTTACAAAAAGTGTTCCTGTCGCTTCATATAACCCAGCTTGCACGTCTGATGTCAGATGGAGTATTCTGACCACAACTTTCATACCTTTTATGGACCTTGACACTGCTATTTACTTGGCAGTCTATGGGACAGTCTCAAGGCTCCAAAATAATCCAAAATATCTTAAATTGTGTTCCGAAGACGAATGGAGCTTTTACAGGTTTGGAACGACATGGGGGTAAGTGATTAATGACAATATTTTCATTTTGGGGTGGAGTATCCCTTTAATGTCGACCAGCTCGCAAACTTGTTTTTCGCTGTACAATGGGCTATTCAGAAAGAGGAAGAAATGTGACACCATGTTTGAGTTTAAACAATGTTGTTCATCAGTTCAGGCATTATTAAACACACAACCTCATGATGTAGAGTAACCTCTGACATCAGCAGTGAGAGCAAATAATTGAACACTTTTCACGTTGTTGATGATGTCACTGACTGCGGTTAAAGTGGTAATGTCACTGTATACCCTGCATGTGGTGGAAAAATACATTTGTTGTCCATAAAACAAGACGCAGTAATTCTCAGACATCTAAAGACTTAATTTGCCACAATTAAAATGGCTATTATGGACAAACAACACTGGCCTTTTTTAATTCAGAGAAGGATCAAATAGAGTACTATAAAAGCAAACAATTGTAATGTGCCTTCTAGCCATGATGTACTCATATGACTGTACATATAGGCTGAGATCCAGAAATGCACCTCTGTCCCCTGAGGTCACATCAAGCCCAGCCGCTGCCCCTTCATGCCTTTGTCTTCCACTATCAACACCCTAATCGGCTTATTATGGCCACACCTCTAAGGCCTGGGCGGCTTACACTGAAGCATGAAGATTTATGGGAAAAGAGATTAGACATGACAATTGGAAAGCTATATTTGCACACGCTTTTTTAAACACTTCAAAGTATCTGGCAATTTTGGGAACTTTTCTTAAGGCTAATGTTGCTGTCACACAAAAGTCTTTACAGGAAACATTGCATAATAATTCCCCATCATTAGGATACTTTAATGAAGACATAAATGTTTTTTTTTTTCATTTAAGACACAAAAAAGTTTTCCTGATAACACAAAACACTTCAACACTGTTCCTTCCAATCAAACTGAAACACCAGCTGTAACTAAGACATAACTTAAATCATCAATCGGCAATGAATCAACATTTATAAGATTATATTTGTGAAAACATCATTTTGAATGTCATCACATAAGATAATTACATCTTACAGAATATGACAGAATTTATTATAGAAATAGTGCCCAAAATATTGCATATGCCTTCAGAACAAACTAATTAATTAATAATTATAATATATATTTTTAAGAATTTTAGAAAGGAAAATTCCTTGTAATGTACTACTTCAGCTTTGTGTGTGTGTGTGTGTGTGTGTGTGTGTGTGTGTGTGTGTGTGTGTGTTTGTTTGTTCACTTCTCACTGCTGTGTGTGTGTGCACTTGGATGGGTTAAATGAAGAGCACAAATTCTGAGTATGGGACATCCCGTCTCTTTTACTTTTCACTTTTCACTTTCAGGTTTCTACTTCTGAATAAGCAATTAATCTAATGCATATTGATTTTATGTGCACCTTTTGTCTTAAATGCGAATTAACTATCAGTGGTTCTGACTGACATAAGATGTGAGGTAAAATTTTACTGAATATTAATTAATGATACAGACAACTTAAAAAATACTAAAAATGGCAAAAACAAGAAAATTACTCAACTTTAAAATTAAAATTAAAACACAAAATATTAAAAAAAAAAATTATTAATAAAATAGCTCTAATAGACCAATCCAGGCCAAACTGTAATCACTTCATTTAAAAGTTAAAATATAATAAATATATTTTAAAATTACTTTTTTATATAAAATTTATAATGTTAATTAAGGTGGAAATCACAATCTTTATAAGTCCATAATTGTATCTACAAGCTGAGAGCACATTTAAGTATTTGATCCCCTACCAACCAGCAAGAATTCTAGCTCCCACAGATTGGTTATGTGCCCATGTGGAACACAGATTAGTCCTGCCACTTTAAAAAGTTACTCCTTATGTCAGCTCATTAGGTGTATAAGACACCTGTCCAAACAATCTGTATCTTCCATTCTAACCTCTCCTAACACCATGGGCAAGACCAAAGAGCTGTCAAAGGATGTCAGAGACAAGATTGTAGATCTGCACAAGGCTGGAATGGGCTACAAGACAATCAGCAAGAAGCTTGGTGAGAAGGAGACAACTGTTGGTGTGATTATTCGGAAATGGAAGAAATACAAAATAACCATCAATCGGACCTCGGTCTGGAGGTCCATGCAGGATCTCGCCTCATGGGGTAAGGATGATACTGAGAAAGGTGAGGGATCAGCCCAGAACTACACGGGAGGAGCTTGTTAATGATCTTAAGGCAGTTGGGACCACAGTCACCAAGCAAAACATTGGTAACACACTACACCGCAATGAACTGAAATCCTGCGGCGCCCGCAGGGTCTCCCTGCTCAAGTAGGCACATGTAAAGGCCCATTTAAAGTTTGCCAAAGAACATCTAAATGATTCAGAGAAGGCTTGGGAGAAAGTGATGTGGTCAGATGAGACCAAAATTTAGCTCTTTGGCATTAACTTGTCTCGCTGTGTTTGGAGGGAGAGAAATGCTGACTATGACCCCAAGAACACCATCTCTACAGTCAAGCAAGTAGGTGGAAACATTATGATTTGGGGCTCAAACCCAAAGAGATATTCTTTATAAAAGTTAAGACTCATCCACGCCCTCCTAAAATGCCTCCTTTAAACATGCCCCGACATGTCTACATCACTGTGTGGGCAGATTTGCATAGCATCGCCCAAATGTTCACGCAAAGAAAGAAGGCTTAACTTTTATTCTTGCTGTAGCATTGTTGCTGGCGCCGCCGCCATGTCGTGGAGACGCTGTGTTTCAGTGTGAAAGCGAAACTACTTTGTTTGGCCTTCCAAAAGAGGACACAACTAGAAATCAGTGGTTAAGTTGTATTTACAGCACTGTTACAGAACAGTTCAACCCAAATATTCAAAAGGATGAGGACTGTTTCCTGGGAGAGTAGCCTACAATGCCGGTGTTCTGACAAGTAATGCTGACTCACAGCCTGCAAGTACGTTTACATATTTAAAGAATTTTCCACTGATGATTCAAATGCGAGTTTTGAGCAGTGTAGAGTAGTGCTTGTTGTTTGTCGTTTCTCCAAACACAAATGCAGACATGGTTTTATGTTTGCGCGGCGCGATGCAACGCAACGGGTAAAAAGCGAGTAGAAAAGAAAATCATAATAATCAGTAATTATGTCCCCACTGGATGCTACAAATGCCTCGTTTGTAATGGGTTTTATTGGTTTTGTCTTGTCGCGCCGGGACACGGCATCACAGTATGGTAAGGAGCGTAACATTTCTGTCACATGCTTAAGGCATTCAGCCAATCACAATGCACTGGATAGCTGGCCGATCAGTGTACACCTTGTTTTTCAGAACCTGGTGACCAACTAACTACAAGAAACGTCTTACCTCTGTGCTTGCCAACAAGGGTTTCTGCACCAAGTACTAAGTCATTTTTTGCTTGGGGATCAAATACTTATTTCACTTACTGAAATGCAAATCAATTTCTAACCTTTATATAATGTGTTTTTTCTGGATTTTTTTGGTTGGTATTCTGTCTCTATACATTAAAATAAACCTACCTTAAAAATTGCACAACCTTAATTTCTTTTATAAGTGAGCAAACTTATAAAATCAGCAGGGGATCGAATAAATATTTTCCCCACTGTATGAAGACACTGTTTTTTCATTAACACACATCTGCCAGTAAAACTCCACCTCATTCTGCCTGCACAAACCTGCCCTTACCAGCATTCCCCACAATCCAAGAAAATGCTCAAATGGATTGCCCTAATGGAAGAATGATAACGCAAATATTAAGATTAGATCTAAAACCACTGTATAATAGAAACATAATCTGAAGACTTATTAAACAAATGGTCCTCAACTGAATGAAAGTGTTTATGAAATCTCTTTAATTGAGAAGTCGTGTGTTGTGAAGTGCTCATGTTGCTAATGAATTTATATAACACACTTATCAAAGCTGACATTTGGCTTATTAGCACTGGCTAACTGCACTGTGAAGTGCACGGCTTACGTGGGAAATTCAAGTACAAAGTGATGACATCAGCTCTCCTTTGCCATGAATATGTCAATCAACAGAACAACCCATCTATGTACTTGGCTGATACACAGGGCCTTGTAAAGAGCACAACCACTGTGGGGCAAATTCAAGGGAAGCATCAAATTAGTGATTTTTCAGCACAATTGAAAATTCTTGCCAAAACGGGGGAAAATAAACAAACAAATAAAGAAAAATAAAGAAAATATAACTTTTTGTTTAAAATAACTATTAATTCAGTTTATGATATAATATTTTAAGTGACTACATTTCTTTAATTTTACATGAATCTAATAGTTTCCAACAAATAAATAGTGAAATAAATACTAAATACTAATATGTCATTATTAAATAACATAATATTTAACAATTTAGCATAACAATTATTATTAGCAGTAGTAGTATAATAATTATTATTACTATTATTATTATTGTTGTTGTTGTTGTTGCTGCTGCTGTGCAGAAATAACACTGTGGCCTCAAAATAGCAATTTTGAGGGTGTTGTTTTCCCTATGTTGTTTTTAATTATAAATCACCAAAATCAGAATGTGAAAACATGTAAATTCCAATGTTTCAACAAAGATCAACAAAGGACGTGCCAAACTGCCTTCTACTCCATAAGCTGACATGCTCTGATCTGCTCTTTTTAGGACTGCAGGCACAAATGAAGCCATCACATCACAGACAGACTGGCTGTCAGATCTGCTCTCATCCCAGTCCTCCAGTGTCCAGTGCCAGCCGACAGGAATGCTGATCACTGTAAATAAGTGCTAACGACTTCAGCTCTGACTCTCTTCAGCTCAAATGAGATCAGATCACAGTCTTAGACACCTGATCTGTGTTGCCCTGCATGTCTTGGGAGCAGAGAAGCATTTAACAGTGATTGTGAGTGTGTTAAAGGCATGCACAACTAAAGTGAGTGATACATCCAGGTCAAGTCCTTCCTTTTATACAAAATAAGAGAAAGGACAGATAAGAGAATTTATCAAACAAGACAAACAGGATTCCAGCTCACAAACCTGTGCACAACAGTATACACATCAGCTTCAACATGAGCTCTAGAGCAGAGTTAAGACTGGAATACACCACATGACTTTTAAATTTTGAACAGATTTTTCAAACACTAGACATCATACACTTACTGGGCCATCATACACTAAAAGACTGAGGATCACACACTACCAGACTTTCAAGTTGTATCGATCGCAAAAACTCACGCATGAACGTGTGCCTTGTTGCTAGGAGACCTGCGACAAATGAAATAACGTTCTAAAATCGGCTAAAAATATCAAACATGTTTGATTTCTTCCGACTGGATGGAAGTCTGTGACCATCATACACTTTGCAACAGAGTTACCCACAAATATCTGTGCAATTAAAATAAATATGTTTTGGTAGCTATAGCTATAAACATATTGAAGGTTTTAACATGTCAAACTTTAATTAACATGCTCAGCAAAATTCAGGTTTGCTCCAGGCAGATCCAATGTGTGTTGCAGAGGAAAAAAAAAAAGTTTTAAATTGTTGACTTAGATATTCAAAATAAGAAAATAGTAATTTTTAATATATATATATATATGTATATTTATTTTTTTTTTTCATTTGATTTGTTCTTGAACAAATCCTTTTAATTTATTTAAATATTGGAAGTTTCTTTTTGCAGCCAGATGTCATTATGGATCTATCAGCTAACGGGGCCAAACCTGGAACCCTTAACATGTGTTCTTGCACATATGTTGTTATCATTATTATATTTTAGTATTGTTTAAGCCTTAATACAAGTGTATTAGTCTACATCTTGTGAATACTGATTACTCTGCAATTTAATGACTGTTTGAACCATATTTATCTAAAGCAGTAGCTGTGCTTTAGATGACGTGAACGTATATTGACATCCTCTTGCATTATGCTTAACAACTCTTAATTTTTCATCTAAAAAAAGTGTGAGAAACTCACAGGAGATGCCAACAGCACTTTGAGTGTGTTCTCCCTAACTGTGACTGCCTTGAGCAATGATGCAACCATTCTTCCCTAAAGAGCAGGTTATGACAGAAACACATTCCACAGAATCTGGAACATAAGAGGTGTTTTTACCTATATTGTTTATATAGAATTTTTTTATGAGATCCCCAAATAGACTTTCTGGCAATCCATTGGTATCTAGCCAAATATTTAAGCCATCCTGAGGTGAGGTTATATGAGGTAGGCCTATCAGATGTCAGGCAAACACTTTCTTTAAAGGTGTTGTCAGTAAAGACCAGCAAATTAGAAACAAGCACGTGTTTACAGGACTCAAGGGCATGTCCAGTTTTCCTCTAATTTTATTAAGGTTTTATCTGAAAACATAAAGCAATTTTTTATATAAACTTTAACCTTTTCACCTGAAAGACTTTTGCAAATGGAAGAATGTTTATTATCGAACTACTGTGGATTTATGAAAGGAAAACTAATAGCAATACATTTTTGTAAGTTTTATAAAGTACTGTATACATACTATACATACATACATACAAATTAAATCTTTTTTTTACAAGTACTTTACTATATATATATATATATATATATATATATATATATATATATATATATATATATATATATAGTAAAGTACTTGTAAAAAAAAAAGATTTAATTTAATGTTCTAATAAAGATGTTTTCTATTGTAATATATTTAAAAAAGTAATTATTGTGATGCAAAGCTGAAGTTTCAGCTTTGTGATCCTACCACAAAATATTAAGCAGGAAAAACTGATTTTAACATTATTAGTAACCATTAGTAATAACTGAGCACCAATAATAATGAGCAGCAAAACGGCATATAATAATGATTTCTGAAGGATCATGTGACACTGAGTTATGATTCTGAAAATTCAGTTTTGCATCACAGTAATAAATTAAATTTAAAAATATATTCAGAAAAATAGTTATTTCTAATTATAATATTATTTTTACCATACTCACATTTACCCACTATGAGTGTGAGAAAACAAATTACACAATAAATGGCATATCAGGAAGATCTAGCTGTGATTTTTGTAAAAGCTATGAGCTCAAATATCAGCAGGCCTCCATAACATTTAATGGTCTTGCTTGAATGCCTAGGGCTCACTGTGGAAGACAGTCCTCATGGTAACCAACACAACAGCCTGATTCTCCATGGCAACCAACGCACCACAGGGATACAAATGTGATCAGAAAACACAAAACTGACTTTGTGTCAGAGGATTCACACAGTAACATTCAAACAAAACTTGTAAACAAATTATAGTGCAAGAAGTCTCTTATGGTGTGTGTGTGTGTGTGTGTGTGTGTGTATATATATATATATATATATATATATATATATACAGGTATATTAAGAACTCTGGAATTTTTAGATATCACCATCATTAATATGTTGAAATAAACAAGTTAACACAAAACATTAAATCCATGAATCTACGTTTCATGTTTAATTGTTATGTTTGCGATAAATGTCTTAAGCTACATTTTGTTACATTCAGTGACTTTCAGTTTCCTTATTTGGTCTTGTTCCTGTTCTTGTTTTGTTAATTGATTAATCCCCACCTGTCTCCATTTCCCTGATTACCTCCTGTCTGCTTAAATACCCTGTCTGTTTAGTTCTTCCTCGTCCGTGATTGATGTTGTTCTGATGTTCATTATTGAGGGTTTGATTTACCTGGATTATTAAAAATACCCTGTTATACCTTCTTCTCCGAGCGCTTTACTCAGCACACCAGCGACTGTAACACATTTACACTAGTACTTTTTTCGTTTTAAAACACATAACGCCAGTGTAGCCGAGGATTGTTTTCATTTTAAAATGCCGTTTTATAACTAAAACGCTCTAGTGTAAACAGGGCCTTAAAGGTAAAGTTTCTGTCATTTATGTGGCATCAAAATAAATTGCAATTTAAATGGCACAACTGAAAGACTACATACAAAACACACCAATGATGTACTAAAAAACTGAAAAGTTTTGTGTGAAGATTTTATCCCGTTCACATAGATCCACGTAAATGACGAGCATGACATCACTGTTTTCACAAATTAGCATTTTTGTAGTTTACACAGACGATAACGGTATTGTTTTCAAAAACTTGCACTTTCAAACACCTTTTCAAAGGTTTGTGTTTTCAGGACCTCAAATGTACTATAAATAAATGGATAAACGTATAAAGTTTTCCGTTTTTAGTTGAAAACGGTGTTGTGTAAATGCCCCCTTTGAAGCCACCATATCTGAAGACTGATCAACTTATCTTTACTATCTCCATGTTAAAGCATTTCTTCAGTATTTTCAAAATACACCTTCACAACTGTTCCACACTGGCTATAGAAACTAGCAGGGCCACAGAGTTACTGCACAAAGAGTCAGAGCCACATACCGTGAGAGCAGGAAGAGGAAACAAAACAAAGACAACTAAACAAGTTACGGTATAAGAGACATACAGCTTAACTCACGGTTCTCTCACATAAATAACCACCACAACTCAGAAAGAAAGAAGAAGAATGTGGCACATCAGCACCTAAAGAACAGCAGACCTAAACATCATTCAGAATAGCTGTTCTTTCTCTTCTACAATTTATAGTCTCTGCTCTTGGCCCACAAAAGACATTTTTTAGGCCCTCAAATGGTTGCATAGCAAAAGTTAAAAGAGTATAATTTCCCTTTGTCCTCTAGACATAGTTTACCACCTTATATCATACTTTCCCCAAAGAGACGTTGCTTAGATGTTATGCAATTTGTTTGTAACAAAATAAATAGTGTACAACACCTGGACTGATAAAATACAACAAGAGGCTTGACATGTAGGTTTTGGAATCCACCCTTTCATGAAGTTGTGCTATTTCTGCTGAATATATAAATCAAGATGAACCGCAGATTTTATGGCTCATCGTCACTGCATTGCAACATCATTTGGACAACATTCCAAGTACACCGCAAATTGCTTCTTTCAAACAAACAAAAAAATACTTCTTATTACTGACAGCAATTATTGAGAGTGATTACTTCACTTCCTGAAAATTTCATGTAAAGACCAGTGCTGAGAACCATACAGCCTTACAGGAAAGATTACAGTGGTTTTAAAAAAAACTTTAATACTATTTTCAACAAAAGTTTTTTTTTTTTTAAAGTAATTTAAAAATACCATATTTTCCATTCACCTGTATACATTTTAATCATTATTTTAATTGTATTCTTCAGAGAAAATCTTTATATATATATATATATATATATATATATATATATATATATATATATATATATATATATATATATATATATATATATATATATATTATGCATTAATACTTCATAAATAGGTTTTATGTTTTGTGGAATCTGAACTAACCTTGCTTTGTCATTAAAAAATGTTAAATTATCAAATTATCTCAAACTATCTGGCCTTGACGCACAGTCATGAGGGTCTGCAGGGCTCCTCTCTATGACATCACTTCCTGTTTTATTTATTTAGTTGTTTGTTTAATAATTTAATGTTGGTTGCACCACATGATTTTGTGGATGCATTTTTGGTAACACTTTATTTTGATAGTCCACTAAATATTCTACTACCTAGAAACAACTTTGCAACTACATGTCAGCTAGTAGTCATTATAGTATTAGTAGACTGTCTGCTTAATATCTACTTACACTTTATTTTGGATTGTTGCTCAACAGATGTTCTGCTGACTGCTAACTTTGCAAGTACAGCAACTTATTCTACTAACTCTAACCTAACAGTCTACAAATGCTCTAATGAGAGCTTGTTGACATGTAGTTGCAAAGTTACTTACAGTTTGTAGAATGTCTAAAGTAGACTACTGAAATAAAGTGTAACCCATTCATTTTTTAAATAATAATAAGAAATTCTGCCAAAATATTTTCAATGGTTTTCGTTTCAAAAATGTGATTCTTTATTAGGCTTTTTTTTCTTTTTTTGATCATTATGATATAAAGACAGTTCTACCACATCATAGAAGAGGTACGCTCAACTCATTATATGCAGGAAATTGCATTTTTAATCTGTTTTTGAATAATTTAATGGATGACACCCATACACACTGGAGAGAATTTACAAAGAATGTCTGTTGTTTTAGCACCACATTTTTCACAGAAATGAAACAATAATCCATAGAAAATGTACACAAACACAACTTCTGTTTACTGTATCACCTACTTTCCACAATGGTAATAGCATGCTGTTAATTACAGCAGGCAAATAGTGCTGACTTTGTGAATGAGGCACAAACTATTAGCCTTACATACAAATGAAGTGTGTTTGCAACCATGGTGCAAAAAGTGAATTCATCCCTCAATACTGCAATGTCTTGTAAGTCATGTCAGTTTCAGTTCATGCCACTGAAGGTCTTTCTGACTGCATTAAACTCAGCTCCATAAACTTTTATGGATAATACCACATTGACTCAAGTTACCAAGACGTTAGCAGACAAAATAGATTACTAGAGTCCAAAGGTAAACCTCTGCTGTGAAACAATGCTCAGAAAGACTTCTCAGAGCTCTCTGGACTTTTCTATACTTGTACGTTTAGACTTGTGTATATACACACAAATTTAGTTTGAGCTTTGTCTCACATTTCACAAACAGCCAGACAGAAAGTTTCCCATCAGGTGTCACGAAAATCACCTATTCTGTCTCTATTTATAACATGTTAACAGGCTTGGGTATAAAACAAATAGTTTTCAAAACATTGCAATGCTTTGTGATTTAATATACCTTCTCAAATGCACTCTCAGTATTTTGTGCCAAGAGGTTGTTTGACACTCTTGACAGACTAAGACTCCAAAACCTACTGCATTTAGTAAACTCTGTACATGCCTAAACCCTGGGTTAACATTCTTATTTGCGGTGTCAGCATCATGTACTGGATGAACGCAGCACGCTTTATGTTTACATAAAGGCTCTAGCTTTGTGCTTCTTCATATTATATATTTCCCATTATACTATCAAATTTATCCTAAATGGTCTTTTCCAACTTTAAATCAGGTAAGAATGAAATGGCCTGTTCTTTAATTCTGAATATAGGTCAATTAGACATGTAAATTCTTTGCAAGAAAAGTCACTGAGTCTCCTATTTGCCAATTAAGGGAACAGTTGAAGTGTGTAGTTTCGGAACCACTAAAAGTAATAATTGTGTCATGAACAGCACTACTGACAGCACCAGTTTTTAAAAGTAAGAGAAAAAAAATTAATCTGCATACAGTTTTATACAAAAAACCCTACCTTTTCAGATTATATTTAAGTGAACTAATAAATGAATAAATAAATCATTTTTTAATATACTTATTTTCCTTTATGTCCTTGGCAGCAAAATAAAAATAAATAAATAAATAAAAACTCCCAGTTTAGATGACCGTTTCTGACACAGAGGAGTTAACAAGTCATCATAAGACATGTGAAATGACCTTTTATCTTGATTTTCTGTGCTGTTGGAGGAAGATCTCATGAGACCACATGATGCAAAGGTCAGCTGGAGTCATCTGTACCCAAAGTAGCCATTCTTTCACCCTCATTGCTCAGGGTCACCACTAAAAGAAGGTCTCATTCACCATCTCTGTATCATCACCAGCTGTGTCAGTCAAACAAACCAATGGCCCATTGAGTCACGGGCCAGCACTTGTAACATTTGCATCATCAACGCATCACTGGCTCATTTGTTTATCTCCAGATGAAGCCTGGAGAATAGACAACTCTAATGTACATGCATTCAGATTTTCCCTAGAGTCCAACTGTGCACGTAATAACTGTATCACACAGGCTTTAGTTTTTTGTTGTGGTGGCAATGAAAGGTGGACAAGTGCCAATTGCATAAATGAACACAACTGAATCATATTAAGACCAGAAGGTAAGCAGGCATTTGTCAGGCATGACAGACAGACTGCTGACCGAGGAACAGACACATATTTAGCCGTTTAGGTTTACACAGAGATGCTCTCCATACATGGGATGGAAACAGTAAATGCATGTTGTTCAGCCTCTCAGGGGCAGGTTTTCGCTATCCAACCTGCTCCAGACATTTGAATAACTCGCATTTCCTTGTTCCAGCTCATAGTTTGCCAACATTGTGATAATAAACCATTAACTTTGTACTGCCGCTAGAGAAAATATCTGTTTCCCACATATCAGACACATTGTCTACACAAAACACAATGTGATCTAGCAATCAATCACTGTGTAAAAAGTTTCAAACACAAAGCACCAACAAACCAAATGGGAATGCAAATTTGTATTTGAATAAAAAACAACCTACAGTTCTGTATTTCTTCATGCATTGGACTACACTACAGATACTGTTTTGTTTGTTTTGCTTTGTGCTTTCTATTCATCAAAGAATCCTGAAAAAAATATTATGCAACACAACTGTTTTCAAAATTGATAATAATAAATGTTTCCCAAGCGGCAAATCAGCATATTAGAATGATTTCTGAAGGATCATGTGACATGAAAAATCTCAGAAATTAATTACATTTTAAAACATTGAAAAATAGAAAACAAATTTCAAATTGTAATAATATTTTATTATATTGCTATTGTTATTATTAGTATTATTTCATAATATTACTAAATCCCAACCCCAAACCTTGGTAGTGTTCATGATTTTTATATGTCACTGTACCTTACAAGACTTTTCATTTGGGTTACATTATAATTAATAACTTTCATTAATAAGATTATCATATATGTGTCACGCCCCTGGATTGATTTAGTTGTGTTTTTTTTCCCAATGTGCTCCGTGACCCAGTTTATTCCTCGTCTCCAACGTTCCTCCTCGCCATCACAGATTGTGACAATATTTACATAATTAATTGTAAATGCAAATGTTATTAAACTTTCATATTTACATGTTCATATTTGAATATGCATCTACTGACATTAAGCACCACATAACTGGTTTGGTAACAAAAAAGTGAAAGTGTTGGCTTAAAGTACAAGTTAACCTTATTGTTAGTAATAATATTCTTCTTACTATTAATAGAAAATATCATAGAGATTTGAAGGTGGACTCTTTTGACAATATGCAGTATGAACCCATCTTGCAACCATTTAAAACACATAGCAACACTCAGAACCTTCAGAATATCTTAGCAAATACTTAGCAACTATCCAGAACACCACAGCAATGCCCTGAAAACCCATTCAGAACGTCTTAACCAATACTAGAAGAGTTGTCAGTAAGATTCGAATGCAAGCAACATTCAGTTGTACAGAAAATTAATAATAATAATAATAATAATAATAGAGGTAATATGATTATTATAAGAACATGTTGGTGAATTTGTGTTTATATGATTAAAAAAAAAAACTGTTATTCGAAGCAACGAGAGCATATTGCACAACCTGACAAACACAACACACACACACACACACACACACCGAGAGAGAGAGAGAGAGAGAGAGAGAGAGAGAGAGAGAGAGAGAGAGAGAGAGAGAGAGAGAGAGAGAGAGAGAGAGAGAGAGAGAGAGAGAGAGAGAGAGATTCGAAAACGCAACCGAAACGGTCAATCGCACACGAGAGCGCGCGTAAGAAAATTCCTGCGAAATATGCAAAGGCATTCACCTTTTTAAAGATACACTTCACATTTATTTAGCTCAGATAAACCTGCATACTTAGAAAAATATTTATGAAGACATCTGCCAAATAAAAATATCGACACTGAGCAGTCTTACCATGACTTTCACAGCTGGAACGCAGTCTAAAGTAACAGAAGCACTACTCACATCTGCAGTAATAACGCTTTTTATGGCAGAAGAAGTGAGTGGAGAGTGAAGAGAAGAGCTCAGGTGTGATGTCCTCTCACCTGTGCAGGCTCGCTTTCACCTGTGCTGACGGTGGCCATGTTGAAGTAGATCCCAAAGCAACTGAACACGCTGAAATATGTGCCCCAGTGTGCAGCAACTTCCTGCTCTGTCCATTGGCTCTGCTCCTGAAAAATATTTATCCCAGCATGTAATAACTCTAATAGTAAAAAATTACTGTTAGCTACATATTAATTACATATACACCTTTGTGGGAATATACAATATAAGATATGGTAGCTTGGTAAAGTTGGCTTTATTTGATTTTATTATGTTCCGAAGCTCACTGATGGCTAGTGTGGCTATTAAAGAGCAATAGGCCTACATAATTTAACAGAAAGATACGAACACTTCAAAATAAAAACCTTATCATTAAGCACTATCTTACATCAGTAAACAGTTTTGCGTTGACTGAGCCATATGTTTACACATTTGTCTTCCATAATGTTTATTCTGTTGCGTTTCGTTCGCACTAAGCAGGGCATAATCCAAAATCATCTGCAAAAATCATTCTATAGAATTATTGTACATGTCGCCGATTTTTGCAAGGTTAACATTTGATTTATGCCAAGTTCATAAACTTTTTCGATTGAAATTAGGGGATTTGAGTTGTTGTTGTGGTTTAAAGAACACCAGATGGCGCCATTGTTACATATTTCCTGTGTGTGTGTGTGTGTGTGTGTGTGTGCGCGTGTGTGTGTGTGTGTGTGTGTGTGTGTGTGTGTGTGTGTGTGTGTGTGTGTGTGTGTGTGTGTGTGTGTGTGTGTGTTCTGTGTTTTTTAATGTAATTTTTACATTTTGTTATATATTTAATATGGGTAAGCAAGAACACAATGGGACACATTAAGGTCAACAATTATGAAGGTGGATTTTATATTGGGGTAAGTTGTCACCTGTGTTTTGTAGAACAGATTGCTTACAAATTCTTTAAGCTAAATATTTTTAAATTGCTTTTTATAATTGTAGCTTTTTCATGCATTATGTTTGCTGTTTTCTAATTGTTTTACTGTTTAATTTTTACTAAAAAGCCTATAATAGAATATTTCACAGCATTATTTAATTTCAACTTAGTCCGTATAGTGTGACAACATGTTCCATTATCACTCATTCCATTGTTGCAAAATGGGAGTTCACTAGATTTTTTATTTTTTTTTCTTCCTTTGATAATATTGGCAGATATTTCTCCCAAAGAGAAATAACCATTGTATTAAAAACTTTGACAACTAGCCCCAGTCTTGCTTTTAGTTATATACTGTACAAATGTGAGTTTCTGTTTATATACTGAGTGTTGTAAGATAACTATAAATATGGTAATATAACTTAAACTTTAAGTAAATAAAAGTAAAAAGAAAATATAGTTTGGTCAGTGCAGTGTAAATACTGAGAACTCCGAGTTTCTATTGGAATAATGTTTGTTCAAAAGGCTTGTTCTTCATGTTTGCAGAGAAAACCAATCACTACAATCATGCAATCACCCTGACTCTCAAACCTCCAGCATAAAAATGCAACATGAGAGCTTGTATGAGTTTATATCAGAATTGCAAGTTTATAACTGGAAAATGCAAGATTAAAAGAAGCAATTCTGCGAAGAAAAGTCAGAATTGTGAGACATAAACTTGCAAATGTGAGAAAAACTTTAGAATTGTGAGATAAAAACCTTTATATAACCTATATAACTGCAATAACCTTTTTTTCATAAAAAAAGAAAGAATTGTGAGATAAACTGAGAATTCAGAGAAAAAAGGTCAGAATTTATATCTTACAAGTCAGAACTGAGAGAAAAAAAAGTCTGAATTGTCAGATTAAACTCAGAATTGTGAAATAAAAACACTTTTTTCTTTCTGTCTTTAATTAATTCATTTATTTATTTTTGTTTTAATCCATAGAGCTTCAATATATTATAATAGACTGTTAACTCACATTTCATTAGACATAACCCACCTATTTGACCTGCAGTACCTTCACTGACCTCCAGGGGTCTTCAAATACCCAAATGAAAAACCCTAAATACTACAGAGAACACAGAACAGATGAAGAGAAATATGTATATCCACACAATTTCCTGAAGTACTGTTGACAAGATTTTAATGAACAAGATATGTCAGAATAAAAAGTCAAAGCAAACTGTCTAATCCCTCCCAAACCCCTTGCATTCCAAATGTCAAGTAAATCTCATCATGCATTTGCATAAACCATTTAGAAGCATGCATTCTGCCTTAATTGTACTTTACTTGCATACAAATGTAATTCAATTTTATTCATGAATAAACTTTATAATTTCATGATTTGATTGTCTTACCTGCCATTTAAAGAGGAAGACACCAGTAAAAAGCCTGCCTTGTGACACGTGAATACTGCTGGCCACTGACTTGGCCAAGGAATTATACGTCCAGTATCCAGATGGGACTGCATGAAGTGTGAATGCAGGATAAATCTAGGGAGGTTTGTAAACGTGGCTACTTGCACATCAGCCTTATGTAACACGTCTCTAAACAGATTTTGCAGGGGCACAATCAAACATGGCTTGGCTTTTGCCATCTGTTTACCCCTTTGAGCTTGATCATTGCAGTTTAAAGGCTGGTTGTATTTCACCACTGTAAATCAACACTGCATCAAGCTTGATGTTTTGATGAATTGATCATTTGGTTGAATTCAGTCAAGGTTCAGCCTCTGTTTTGAGGTTCTATGCTCCAATTTGTGAAACATTAGATATTTTGGGTACAGCACTTTTCACGATACAAATCATTGCAAAGCAACTTCACAGAAAATGAAAGTTTCTACATTACATTTAGGAGTAGCTTATCAGTGGTGACTGTGTCAAGGTGATGTCCATATAGCAGATATGTATAGAAAAATCTTCTTACCCAGGTGTTTGGTCATCTCAGATCTTCGTAAGGGCTTTATCTAGACTGAAGCTTGTTTAATTATACTAGTTACCTCGGGATTCAAGTAATGAATGAATGAATTTTAAAAGAATGTAAGCGAGTGTAAATAAGAATATTAATAAAAAATACAATATATATATATATATATATATATATATATATATATATATATATATATATATATATAATATATGTGCCACTGGATAAAGGAGAGAGAGAGAGTTAGAGAGAGAGATCGTTGCATGCATAAAATCCACAAATGATATTTTTCATTCCATTTTTCCATTCAGTTATGACAGCAGCTAAACTAAAAAGGTAGTGTGAATAAAATAACATTTAAAAAAGAACGAATGAGTGAGTGAGTGAGTGAATAAATGAATGAATACAAATAAGATAAATAATTAAAGTGAGAACTTCTATAAATAAATATAAATGAGAATATGAATAAAAATATTAATAAAATATTGTATGCATAAAATCCACAGATATTGAGGTTAATATAATGATATTTTTTTCATCCCAACATCTAAATTCAGGTAAGGTCGCAGCTTAAAAGGTATAGGGGGAATAAAACTAAATAAAATAAAACAAAAAATAAAATGGACATCTTCAATTCATTTTTAATCCACACGCAAACTGTTACGTTGATTATATAAATTATAATAAAGCCAATGCATTAGAAAAGAATGCAAACAAAGCCTTTTCACTAGTGAGTCGTTGGAGCCCACTCTATGTATGCATGAACACCTCTCAGAGCTGAAATTGAGTATAAGCGACTACCAGACATGCACATGGAGCAACTATTTTCAAAATGATCCTTCTTCCTGAAGCCATACACAGACATCTAACTGTGCCACTGGCTAAAGGCTGATTAGCACACTCACCTGCCAACTCTGTCTGCACATCAACAGCTTTAGTAGATTAAAAGGATTCCCACATCACTAGTCCTGGTTATCTTGATTAACCACAGGATCAGGGTATGGAAAAAGGCCCCGCTTCGTCACGTAGCACCAAATTTAAATGTAAAATGAATTTTTGTCTTAGGAAGCACAAAGTAAATTATCATAACTTTGCTATTTGCAAACAAAATGAGACAGAAAATTACTGAAGAAATGCACAGTGATTTATTTATGAAATGGAAATAATGTGCATTTTTAGAGCCGTCATTTGAAAAGTTTAAACGAATTGTGATGTATCATTAGTGAGGCACAGAAAATGTCAAATATGAGTCTGACAGCTGGGTCATAGCAGGTATTTTACATTAACTATTCAAATTCATTCAAAGGATTACAGATTACAGTAAATTTCACTTATATGTTACGCACTATATGATATCACCTGGCCTACTTGACAAGCAGGCATGCTAAGACAACCCAGGACTGAAGCTGAATAATCCTGTTTACAGGATGCGTCCCACTCAACTTTGCCTTCATTCACTTCATGCATGATTCAAAAACATCCTCTGGCCTTATAGGAATGAGACGGGGCCCTGAAGTGTCTCTTGATGTGTGTCTGGCTCCACCGCCCTGGTTTCATTCATAATTTGAGCTGTTTCTCCAAGCAAGTAAAAAGAACAAGAATTAGGACAGTCTGTTCTTTCACTGGATTCACAGGTCCCAATAGTGGCTATTTTAATGTATACTGGGACTAACTGTTATGAAACAGAACAAATCAGCCATTCAGGTTTTTGCTCATCCAATATATGCAAAAGATTATATCGGAAATGAGTGGATGGTAATCTACTTATTTGGATTAAAATGTGATGTAGATCACAGAGAAGGCAGTCATTTAGCATCTAATCAGGGTGTAAGGAAATGAAGTGCGCGCATCTGCCTGCGCTTGTCAAATAAATTCATATATTTCATAACCTGAGGAGATTTACAGCATAATGTCTCGTTAAACAGAATTAGATTAATCAAGATCCTAAATGGCTTCCAGCCTTGACATTGACAAACACTTACACAGTCAAATGTCAAGTCAAAGGAGTAATTACATTTCAAGACACCTTTAAGACGTTTCGTGTTTTACATGAACGCGTTTCGCTTTGGGTTTCACTGCAAATAAGCTTCCCAGACGCTGGCTGATGCTCTTCTTTGGCTCACAGCACATATGAGGCACCTTGTTTTCCTGAATGAAATCGTACGCGCGAGCTATTAATAGCACCGGCGCTATGACGTCACAATGGAAGCCGCATCTGACTCGCGACAGATGATGATTTTCTCAAAGAGCCTCGCGATCGGGAAGGACGCACTGTCCCCGCATACTTATCAATCTGAACACTTGCAAATATATATAGGAATTAACTTTTTTTCCCCCTTTGCTCACAGACGGGGACGTAGTGGCGGTTAGGAGATGGTTTTGCAGCATTCGCCCAGCTAGCGACGAGCGTTTGTTCTTTCATAACATCAGCGAGCTGCAGTCACTGTATACTGAACTGACTTCTGACAACAATAAACACACGCATCACAAAGACACGGTACGTATGCTTGCGTCCACTCTGTGATGGCTTTTGTTTGCAGGGTGGCGTCCTCATGGAATTCATCATCATGCACCCTTGTAGGACAGCTGATCAACTTCTTAAAAAGATGCAACGATGTATCGTTTTTTTAATATAATATATATATTTTTTGTTTATTATGAAATTATTTCCCAAAATCACACTTTATGGAGTAATGTCATTCTCAATGCATTACAGCTGTGGTAAAAACTATTGCTTAACAAGTTCATATACCCTATTGTTTGCATTTTGCATAATATGAGCATACGTAGCCTACTTCTTGTGGTTGTACTGTATATATCATTAACTGATTTTATTCTCATTAATAATACAAAATCAACCTTAGGAAATAATTTCTAAGGGTTAGATGTGATTTAAAGAATGCGTGGCAAGGGCACCTGCATGCATCCATTTTTTACTGTGTGCATAAATGTTGTGTATATTTACATTAGAATTTATGCACTGTCATATCTCTGATTCTTGGGTACTTTTTTAGTATGACTGTGCTGCAAGTTCAAACTTCGATGCAACAGACACTTCAGATTTATGTGCTCTAAATAAAAAATCAGTATGTTGTGACATATCTTTGTTTCTTACTATCCATTTACCTTGTCCATCTTTTCAACTGTAACTGGAAAAAAGTGCACTCAACCTGGCACCATTTTGACTTTTAATAAAGCATAAGACAGCAATTAAGTTTTCAATAGTGAGTTGATTTTATATTTTTGTTTTTTATTTTGTGCAGGTTTTGCACAGTATTTGAACTTATTCCAGCTAAAAATTCAATATTTGATTACAGAATCCTAGACTCTACCAAATAATCTGTCCTCAATCTGTATATAAAGAGATTTCAACATAAAAGATGAGTGGAAAATAATGTGTGTTGGTCATGGAGTGCCTAGAGATGCTATGAATAGAGGTACACGAACGGATGCCTTACTCCAGTGTTTAATTCATAAGTTTACATATAGCTGACATATGCTGATTAACATCACATTGAGATTTTTGAGGTTTAGAAAATAAAGTCTCAGTTGATTTTTCAGACAATGACAATGTCACCTCACCTTTAAAAAAAAGATCCAGTGGAAGAAGTAAGGTGTGAAGGTGAAAAGTAGAGATGAAAACTGCTGCATTTTGCATAATGCCCTTTATTGGTGTCTCTTCAGTTGTTTCACTTATATCACTAATTTAATATTGTATTATGTAATAAAATGCTCCCTTGAAGTTAAGTAAAAAAAAAAAAAAGGTTTTATATTAAATAATTCCAGGTAATCAAATGGTTGACCTTTACTGTTAATGTCATTATTTTATGATCATATTAGATGCACCAAGTTAACAGCCAGACCTGTCAATAAACACACTATTTTCAAACACACTTACTTTTCTAAAAATCATATTTTCTTAAAAAATTAAAATGACAAACATCTTTATTTACAGTCATAGTAACTGCATCTGACAAGAAAGTCATATGGGTTGGGTTTTGTCCAGCTCAGCAGGAACAAGATGTGGCTATAATACCGGGCAACTATTTTAGGAATGTGAAAATAAGAAGTCCTGTATTATATGGAGGTTTCATTGACCCACGGCAAGGTCAACGCTCTGTGCAGCTTCTGATTTAACAGATCTGAAATGAAATCCCTCCTTTGCTCAGTATGTATGTGTGGCGTTATGAATTCTTGTACAATAATTCCTCTTGTCATAGGGTACTCAAGTTGAATATGGACTACGAAAGACCCAATGTAGAGACCATCAAGTGTGTTGTTGTTGGAGACAATGCCGTGGGGAAGACTCGCCTTATTTGTGCCCGGGCCTGCAACACTACCCTGACCCAGTACCAACTGTTGGCCACCCATGTACCCACCGTCTGGGCCATCGACCAGTACAGAGTCTGTCAAGAGGTACATCTTTTCTCAATTAAATTTATCTTGCCGTTATCATGGCATTACGTCAGGCCCATGGCTGGAGATAATGAGCACATGATATCCAGATTTGTTTCCGTCAGGATTCATTTAGGTTTCAGCCGGCGGAAGGGAAACAGATTAAAGAAAAAGATCAAATAAGCCTGTGGTCTTATTTGCTCTGGGACAGGGGTGCTACTTTAAAAGCCGAATTAATGCTATGACTCCTCACAGGTCTTAGAACGTTCCAGAGATGTTGTGGATGAAGTAAGTGTGTCCCTCCGGCTATGGGACACCTTTGGAGATCATCACAAAGACAGACGCTTCGCCTACGGGAGGTACAAATAAATTCTGCTTGATTTGCACTTTCTGTGTAATAGTGGGGCAAGCTTAAAAGCATAGTCCCCCTCAAAATGAAAATTTTACCATTAATTCACCCTCTTGCCATTCCAAACCCACAGGACTTTTTTTTCCCCAGGGAACTCGAAAAGAAAAGTGTAGCAGAATGTTCATGCTGCTCTGCTCCATATAATGGAAGTAAATGGTGATCAAAGGTGACTAAGCTAAAAAGGATGAAATGCAGCTTGAATTTTATAAAGCCATACAATACAATTAAGTCACTCAGAAAATCAATATTCAAATATATAGTTTTTAAACGTAATGCTTCTTGGTCCGTTTATGTCCTTGTATTGTCCATGTACATTGCATTTATTTGTTTTTTATTTAATACTGAAAGCAGAACAATGAGAAAATAACCTTTTTGTTTAAAATAAAATAAAACAATGATGATTGATGAAACTTTATTTTTCTTTTATTTATTTTTTTACATTCAAGGACAGAAAATGAATAAATTACATAAATATTTAAATTCGATTCAATATCGACATCTGGGTGGGCATAAAATGGCCCTTTTTGCTGATTGGTCAACCGAAGATAAACTTCATCAGTGCCATCATCAGTTCTTCTTCAGTTCTGTGCAAGAGGATAACTGTCACCAAATATTCAATAATAATATATGGAATATTCAAGCTGTTTATCCATTTTAAAGCTGAATTCTGTTTTTTTTTTCTGAAAAATTGAGAAACGAAAAACATAGCATTTTCAATTTCTTCTGCTTTCAATAAACACACACACTCACACACACAAAATATTGAATACAAAGTACAGGGACCCTTCTTGTGTATCACATGACCAATCACAACTAATTTAAATATGTGCATTTTCAAAGTTATTGTATTACTTCAGAAGACTTAAATCACATTGTATTGTTTTTTGTGTCACCATTCACTTTCATTATATAGAAAAGAGGAGCATGAACATTATTCTAAGCATCTTCTATTGCGTTCCTCAAAAAATAGATATATACTGTATATAGTCATAAAAGTTTGAAAGAAAATGTGTCAAAATGACTGAACTATGCCTTTAATTCATTTTCAAATGAAATTCATTGAATTAGAGTGCATTATATTCATTTAACTATTATGGCAGTGTGACTCAGATTAAACTATGAATTTGAAAATAACATAAATATGAGGGTATGCATGAGAAAATTTCACAGTGCTCTCTGGATAATATCGCAACAAATTACCAGAGAAAATCTTAATTGCTTTTTCGATTCACAAGTGCCACCACTTTACTGAACAGAAAGACAGGAAGCATCCTGCCATCAGATGCTTTCATCATTTGCTCTGACATCAGAGCTATTTGCAACTGAATGCGTGCCGAACATGACAGCTGAGCACTGTTATGTTAACTCATGGCCATTTTGTGTCAAGCACTTGTTTATTGAGGTCTTTCTTTGCGTTCATCACACGCTCACTGCTTTTATGCTTTCTTTTCTGCCATTTTCAGTGCAGGATAAACAAAACATTCTCATTGTGCTATGAGTTTGTAGAGGCGGTAACATAATCAACATCAATTATGTTATGTTCACAGATGTATTTATTTACCAGAATTTTAGAATGCATAGCATGCCGCATTCATGTTCATATTGTTGCTACTTCATTCAGGGTCATTTTGTTTATCTTTTAATAAAACAATTACTGGCCAGTTTTACAGATAGAGTTAGCTTGGTGTTATCAGTCATGCATAATATGTCAAACGCAACTAACTTATTTATTTTAAGAAATTGTTTATAATTTTTTAGAATAGATGGTAGAAAAATCTTGATTGATAACGTTAAAAACCTAGGCTGTCTCAATCCACTCCATACTTCACTAGTAGTGCACTGTCCAGTGAATTAGTCATGAAAGTGCACTGAAACGTTTGCTTCCTAAAAATTCCCAGAATGCACCATAAAAAAGAGAATGAGCTGATATAATACTTCTGATAATACCAGAAGAATATTGCTCATGGCTTGTTATATACAGCAGTGTTTTTGCTACCGGTTACATTTTATTGAGTGACCTTGTTATGTCAAAGGTCATTTAGTCATCAGTGTTCCAGTGGTTAATGGATTGTTAGCACCCAAATTCATGTTTGTGTTCACACCAGCTAGGGAGGGGAATGAGACACGCTCCAATAATCCCTGTTAGAAGAAATGGTATTCCAGCAGTGTTCAGTTCTTATGTCCTTTTGGAGTTGTTTAACAGATGGTGTTCAACAGCATAAGTATCACCTAATTCTTCCCTCTGACAGTCTGAAGGGAAACCTAAAGACCCTATAAGAGAAAGAATATTTTGTGATTTAGCACTTGACCAATCCCAATCCAGATACACTAGACTATTTCAATCAGATACACTTGACTTGTTGTCTAGAGAGCATGCCTTGCTCCTTGATTTTGGGCCAGTCATGTTCAATAGAATCATGTTTTTCGTCCTCCCTGCTTTATTGCATTCTAAAAATAAAACCAGGGTGCTGAGGACTGGAGTCATCAAGCTTGGCTCGAACTCAAATCATGACCCCTAGATGTTCGCTGGGCATCTTACTCAGGGCTTCGATGTGTGACTGGCATACTCTGTTGTCCTTAGGAGTAACCTATAATTTTACAGGAATGAGATTCCAAGATACTGCATGTCTGTGAACCAGTTCTTACCAAATAGAAGAGATAAGAAGTGTGTGTTCTGCTTTATGAGCATAGGTTAAGGGGTGGGCAGGTTGGAGTATTTAATATTGTTGTATCAATAACATTATAACATTATATATATATATATATATATATATATATATATATATATATATATTATATATAATATATATATATATATATATATACAGTATATATATATATATCAGAATTATAATTTCTATATTTATTGTTATTAATAATTTCTATTTTTGCTGGACAGTCAGTGAAAACCATTTAATAGAATTTTTGGATAATCCAGTGTATTGAATAATTTATAAATAAATGCTGCTTCTTCTGATTTAATTATTATCTATTTATATGTGGAACTTTATGGATGCAGACCAAAATATATGATTTATTCATGACAAATGATAAATCTCACATTTTAACATTTAAAGGGATAGTTTACCCCGAAATTAAAGTTTTGTCATCATTTTCTCACCCTGACATTGTTCCACTTGAAGTGTCCCAACAAACACCCCTGATTAACAAGGTATTCCTCATCTTGACTTGTTTGGGACTGTAGAATGTATATTTTTGTACTTGAAGCAGTCTGCAGTCCTGCCCACTAATAGCCATGCAATAGACCCAATACCCAATAGCAGCACCTCTATCACTTAAACATACTCACATAAATCCCCACCCTTGCTGAGAGTGACTGGTTCATTTAGTGATGAATTAGTAGAAAGCGCTCCACAAAAGAGAAGTCATAAATCTGGGTGATTAGCTGACATTGTTGACGGTGGGAAAATACAACCTTTACCGCAATCAGTCTATGTGAGTTTACCTAAAGGAGACCAAGATTTTTTGCATGGATGTAAGCAATTTTGCAAATGACTCCTTCTGACAGTGTGTTTTATTTAATTGGTAATTAATGATGTGTTAAGTGTTGTACTCCCTGGATTGATGTAAGGTTAATAAAGATAATTGCTGCATATATGCTGATTTGCTCTCATTTATTCAGGTTGAGGGTAGGTATTGTCGAGTTACTGAGAGGGCAATTTCAACCACACTGATTCTGTAATTCTGTAAAGAGATTCTGTAGCCCAAATAAATGCTACATGTTTTACCAAACGTGCATTGATTCTGGCTTAACATCAAACAGGCTTTTCTCTAGAGTGCTAGGGTGATCTGCCAAGAGCCCCATTTTGACCCAAGATTAGTTTAGTTTTCAGCAAACCATTACAGAGGACAGGATAGGCTTTAGCATTATCAAAGCATTCAGATATCTTTAACTTTAAAAGCTGCTTGATAACAGGCTCTGGTTTACTCTCCCATTGGACTTATATTGTCATTATAGATGCTGGCAGATGCTGGCATAATTCTTCTTCAGACAGATTTCCCTGAACTGTTGTTGACTACAAAGGCAAATTATTATGTAGCATTGTTCTGTGCCTCTTTTTGTTTTTAGGGCTCCTATGATCTTTATGCAAGCCTGTGAAACATAAGAGAAATACTGTAAGTCCTCATCCTGCTAGCATCTCCATAATTCTCTGCATTGCCAACTGTGTGGTGTAGTAGCTGAGACCTTTGCTTGCCCGGTCAGCAAGAAATGCACGAAACGGGTGATTGTATATTATTCACTTACTTGTGTGGTGACAGGTGCACCCCCCCCTCAGGATAGACTTTGTACTAATCTTGCTACAAGAACGTATGCCAGCAATGCGCCAGATTGTCTGCATGTCATCCTCTTTGTGCTTTTGTTTCGTCTGTTTTGTTGATCATGTTTGTTCTAGTCCTCGCAGAGGCAGCCAAAAAACAACAACAACAACAAAAAAAGCATTGCCGAAGAAGTTTGTGTTCTCTGGCATCAGACGTGTGTAAATCAAAGGCAATCTTTTTTTTTGTTGTTGTTGGTTGGTTGTTGTGATGGTGTCGTGGTTGTTGGAGGTTTTGCATGTCCATCAAACACAGAGGGACTATCGTGTTGCTACGAATACCACTTGGCGCCTGTCACATTTAACAATCTTGTCTTAAAATACCATTAGCATGCGTGTTACATGGTGTCTTGCCCTGTGTTGTTAAGCAGATGGGTTTTCACTGGACAGTTACTCGATTTACTTCTCAACTTTCACTCTCGAAGGTCTGACGTCGTGGTTCTCTGCTTTTCCATCGCCAATCCCAACTCTCTACACCATGTTAAAACCATGTGGTACCTCGAGATCAAGCACTTCTGTCCACGCACACCTGTCATCTTGGTCGGTTGTCAGCTGGACTTGCGCTATGCTGACCTGGAGGCAGTCAATCGAGCTAGGCGACCATTATCAAGGTACTGGTTACTAAAGGCCCAGTCCCTCTAAACCCAATATGTTCTAAGTTAGATATTTCTTTAAAATTCCTATGCAACTTCTTCTCAGGAAGTTGGATATGCTCTTAGCAGGTGTTCTGTTATAGTATTATAGTAAGATTTCCTTGTATTTATTTGTCTCTCACAGACCCATTAAACCAGGAGATATTTTGCCTCCAGAGAGTGGAAGGGAGGTCGCCAAAGAGCTCGGCATCCCATACTATGAGACAAGTGTTTTCGACCAGTTTGGCATCAAGGATATCTTTGATAATGCCATCCGAGCTGCCCTCATCTCCAGACGCCACCTACAATTCTGGAAGTCCCACCTGAGGAAGGTCCAAAGGCCACTGCTGCAGGCACCATTTTTGCCACCCAAAGCCCCTCCACCACTTATTAAGATCCCAGAGTGCCCAACCAAAAACCGGGATGGCCCGAGGCAGCTTCTTGAGAGCCCCCTGTGCGCTGATGTTATGTTTGTCATTCAGGAACACATCCAATTGTTTGCCCACAGAATCTACCTGTCTACCTCATCCTCCAAATTCTTCGACCTCTTTCAGATGGACTTCTCTGATGAGTCCCAGTGCTTGGCGGTAACTGAGCGTCACGGGCGAGATCAACTGATGCGCACACTAAGCCTGGACACGGAAGAGGACATCACCATTCTCCCCAATCTTTCGCCTTGCTCGCTCAGGGCATCCAAGAGTGACGGAACCCTCAAGATGATTAGTTTCAGTGGAATGCACTGGTGCACCAAGCTGTCCCTGGCCTCTTGGAGCAAGGCCTTCCATAGCATCCACAAGGAGAACGTGATCAACCCGGTCACGGGTGCACCAGCACTTATGACTATCGTCAAGATGGATCATTCCATCCACCATGGACCGTTCAGTGCTGTCCTACGCTTCCTCTACACTGGTGAGCTGGATGAGAAGGAGAAGGACCTGATGAAGATCGCCCAGATTGCAGAGATCCTAGAAGTGTTTGATCTTAGGATGATGGTGGAGAACATCATGAACAATGAGAGCTTCATGAATCAAGAGATCACAAAAGCATTCCATGTGAGAAAGGCCAACAGAATCAAAGAGTGTCTCACCAAGAATAACTTCACAGGTACTGAGGAACCCAAATGTGTTTATTTTATCTTCGATTGAGAAAGAAACACAGTCTCTTTAAAATTATTTAAAATTATTTGCTGCAACATCTGATATCTTTGTAAAATGCAGTTTCTCATGCTGTTTTGGTTGGACTCTCTTTGTAGACGTTGTGTTCAGGTTGGATGATGGCACCATTAATGCCCACAAACCACTGCTGATCTCTAGCTGTGACTGGATGGCTGCCTTATTTGGGGGCTCGTTCATGGAGAGTGCAAATGACGAGGTAAGTGTAAAAACAATGTTTAATGAGCTCCAGTTAGGGCACTGACAAGTCTACAGAACAACTTTATTTGGTCTTAAGCATTAACGAGTCTGCCAGTTCTCAAGCAGATGGTACAAGGTCACACCGCACAGACATCTACATGCGCTTACATACTCAAATAGATGCGCACTGACACATTTTACAGACACTGGCTTGCCAACAAATTGCATCAAATTCTTGAATAACTAAAATAGTCTAGTTCTTGTGTCTCTAAGTGATGTTTTGAAAATCTATTTCTGCAGTGATGAATGATCTGTCAGCTCTCATGACCTTTTTGAAGTGCATGATGTTTGTCTTACAAGACATTTTATTCACAATATAGCAGAGATATTACATTTGTGAAAATGTTATTCATTTGTATTTTGTTTTGCATTGATTTTCAATTTCAGTTTAGCTGTACTTATCATTCATTCAGGATTTTTTTTATTTATTATTATTTGGAAATTTGGGAGACTGTTTTCATTCTTATTATGTTTAAGTATTAGATTTAGTTTCCAAAAGTCATTTTCCCTATTTTGAGATTTATGAAGTTTTTATCTATATTTTAGTGCACATTTATATTGTTGGGGTTTTTTTCAGTATAATTTTTTTTTACAATATTTAAAAAATATATTTTTTTCTAGTTTTTGTTTTTGTAATAATTTTTATTAATGATAATAACCTTATAGTACAGTTAGCTTCATATATTTTTCCATTTATAGCCATTTACATAATTAATGAGCTGAGTTGGACAATCGATACAGGTACTTCCTGCTATTTGAAGAAAACATTATGCTTTTTGTTCATTTCACGGGTGCCACATGCACACGTAATTCTGTTTCCACTATCCAAATAGACACTTTCATCTGTTGCACTGTTCATTAATTTCCTCCTTAACAGGTGGAATAAAGCAGACCGAGTTTCCTCCCTAAGGAGGAAAAGCAGACGTCATTCAGAGACAGTGATTTGTTTTCCTCTATGGCTAATCTTTGCATAAGGGACGCAGAGTTTTTTGTTTTTGTTTTTTGCCTTACTGCTCTGACAATTCATGCCAGAGCAACAATTGGGACAGTTATATTTTAGACAACATCCTACTTTCAGACGTAAGTCCACAGTGCTGAAATCCGTCCACAGTTAAATCAAATCAAGTCACCTTTATTTATATAGCGCTTTTAACAATACATATTGTATCAAAGCAACTGTACAGCATTAATTAGGAAAATAGTGTGTCAATAATGCAAAATGACAATAGTAAACACTCATTTTTTAGTTAAAGGCAGTTCATCATTGGATTCAGTGATGTCATCATCCAGCTCAGTTCAGTTTAAATAGTATCTATGCAATCAAATCAACAATATCGCTGGAAATGAAGTGTCCCCAACTAAGCAAGCCAGATGCGACAGCGGCAAGGATCCAAAACTCCATCGGTGACAGAATGGAGAAAAAACCTTGGGAGAAACCAGGCTCAGTCAGGGGGCCAGTTCTCCTCTGGCCAGACGAAACCAGCAGTTCAATTCCAGGCTGCAGCAAAGTCAGATTGTGGAGAGGACTCAGCTAGTTCCTGTGGTCTTGTCCCGGTGGCCGTCTAGGAGACAAGGTCTTTACAGGGTATCTGGGGCTTATCTAATTGTCCCAGTCTCCACTGACTTTCGGGGCTGTAGAGGTCCTCTCTAGGTGCTGATCCACCATCTGGGCTGGATACGTACTGGATCCGGGTGACTGCAGTAACCATCTGATCTGGATACAGACTGGATCTGGTGGCTACAGTGACCTCGGAATAAGAGATAAACAGACTAATGTTAGCGTGGATGCCATTCTTTTTACGATGTAGCAAGTACATCGGATGTCATGGGAATTGTTCTAGTAACAATTAGCTGCTGCATTTTGGACCAGCTGGAGTTTGTTTATTAAGAGTGCAGAACAACCACCCAATAAAGCATTACAATAATCTAACCTTGAGGTCGTGAACGCATGGATTAACATTTCTGCATTTGACATTGAGAGCATAGGTTGTAATTTAGATATATTTTTGAGATGGAAAAATGCAGTTTTACAAATGCTAGAATTGACAGAGCAGCCATCAAGTCTTAGGCAGTGTTCTAGGTTATTACATGCATCAACACCTCTGTTTTTTCAGAATTTAGCAGTAAGAAATTACTCATCATCCAGTTTATTATATCAACTATGCGTTGCGCTAGTTTTTCAAATTGGTATGTTTCGCCGGGACACGAAGAAATATAGAGCTGAGTGTCATCAGCATAACAGTGAACGCTAACACCATGTTTCCTGATGATATCTCCCAAGGGTAACATGTAAAGCATGAAGAGTAATGGCCCCAGTACTGAGCCTTGAGGTACTCCATACTGCACTTGTGATCGATATGATACCTCTTCAATCACTGCTACAAATTGATGGCAGTCATATAAGTATGATTTGAACCATGCTAATGCACTTCCATTAATGCCAACAAAGTTTTCTAGTCTATTCAAAAGAATGTTGTGGTCAATGGTGTCGAACGCAGCGCTAAGATCCAATAGCACTAATAGAGAGATACAACCACGATCAGATGATAAGAGCAGGTCATTTGTAACTCTAATTAGGGCAGTCTCAGTACTATGATACAGTCTAAATCCTGACTGGAAATCCTCACAGATAGCATTTTTCTCTAAGAAGGAATATATTTGTGAAGATGCTACCTTTTCTAGTATCTTGCACTGAAAAGGGAAATTCAAGATTGGTCTGTAATCAACTAGTTCTCTCAAAAGTCAAGTTGTGGTTTTTTGATGAGAGGCTTAATAACAGCCAGTTTGGAGGTTTTGGGGACATATCCTAATGAAAATGACAAATTAATAATAGTCAGAAGAAGATCTATGATTTCTGGAAGCACCTCTTTTAGGAGCTTAGATGGAATAGGGTCTAACATACATGTTGTTGGTTAGGATGATTTAACAAGTTTATACAATTCTTCCTTTCCTATAGTAGAGAATGAGTGGAATTGTTCTTCAGGCGATCTATAGCACACTATCTGATGCGAGACTGTAGCTGACGGCTGCATGGTTACAACTTTATCTCTAATAGTATATATCTTGGAAGTAAAGTAGTTCATAAAGTCATTACTGCTGTGCTGTTGGGAAATGTCTACACCTGTTGATGCTCTATTTTTCAATAATTTAGCTACTGTATTGAATAAATACCTGGGGTTGTTTGTTTTCTTCTAAAAGAGACGAAAAATAATCAGATCTAGCAGTTTTTAATGCTTTTCTGTAGGATAGGTTACTTTCCCACCAAGCAATATGAAATACCTCTAGTTTTCTTGGAGCTGCGCTCCATTTTCGGGCTGCTCTCTTTAGGGTGCAAGTGTGCTCATTATACCACAGTGTCAGACTTTTTCCTTAATCTTCCTTAAGCGTAAAGGAACAACTGTATCTAAAGTGCTAGAAAAGAGATGTGCATAGTTTCTGTTACATCATCAAGTTGTTCTAAGGTTTTGGATATGCTAAGGAATTGGGATAAATCAGGAAGATTATTTGCAAAGCAGTCTTTTGTGGTAGAAGTAATGGTTCTACCATACTTGTAACAAGGAGTAGAATTCACAGTTTTAGCTATATGAAGTTTGCACAAGACTAAATAATGATCTGAGATATCATCGCTTGGCTGCATAATTTCAACACCATCAACATCAATTCCATGTGATAGTATTAGATCTAGAGTATGATTTCGACAATGAGTAGGTCCTGAGACATGTTGTCTAACCCCAATAGAGTTCAGAATGTCTATGAATGCTGATCCCAATGGATCTTTTTCTTTATTAACATGGATATTAAAATCACCAAAAATTAAAACTTTATCTGCAGGCAGCACTAACTCGGATATAAAATCAGCACATTCTTTAATAAAGTCTGTACAGTGCCCTGGTGGCCTGTATACAGTAGCCAGTACAAACTTCACAGGGGATTTATCATTAACATGTGTTTCTCTGGAAAGTCCACAGTTGCTGAAATCCGTGAGAGCATGTCTCTTATTCTTGCACTCTCTTTTGGAGTGGTTAGACTACCCCAGCAAAGCACAGCAATATAATGTGCTTGCCCTTGAAGAGTATTATGTAATGAGTTACGTAGCAGCATCTATTTGTGTGTTCTGCCCAAATGTGCTTAGTAATGCTGGACTGCTGGTGAGCCGGCCATCAGTTTGATAGAGTCTGTTAAATAGACAATATTTTTTAATTGTTGACTTAAAATCTATAATGATTAATAATTTGAGTTTTACACTTCTTCTTAATCATGTATAAATCCTATGAAAATCAACATGAAATCAAAATGGGACCTATTTAAATTCTAATACACTTTACTTATTTTAAGTATTCATTCATCTGTGCATGTTATTAAAAAATATATATAATAATAATAATTCTGTATGTGCAATTTTTATTTAAAAAGTTTCAGAAATAAAAGAACTTCCTAAAAATAACTCAATAAATCATTATAATATAAAAGAAAAAGTAACAACAACATTATTATATACACCATTGGTAAAACCTAAAAGTTCAGAATAATTATGATTTTTTTTTTATTTTATTTTTTTATTATTTTGAAAGAAGTCACCAATTTTTTTTTTGTTTAAAAATCAAGAAAAACAGTTACATTGTTAAATATCATTATAATTTAAAATTGTTTTAAAAATTGATTTATTATTGTGATGCAAAGAGGAATTTTCAGCATCATTACTCCAGTCTTCAAGGTCACATGATTATTCAGAAATCATTTTAATATGCTGATTTAGTGCTCAATAATTTATAATGGTTCTTATTGTTATAAATGTTGAAAACGGCCTTTGCTGCTTAATATTTATGTGGAAACCATGATATTTTTTCAGGATTCTTTTATGAATAAAAAGTTCAGTCAAAAGCATTTATTTGAAAAAAAATTTTTTTTACTGCATTAGAAATGTCTTTATTGTCACTTTGTGTTGTACTGTATTTTAATGAAATAAATACAGCCTTGAAGATGCTTCAAAAAAAAAAAATCTTTTGACCAAAGTTTTCACTGTTAATGTTTGTATTATATTTACCAAGGGAAAAAAAAATGTTTAATCTGTAACTTTGTCAAAAGTAGCTGGTTTTATTCATAAAATTTATGTCAAATTTATGTCAAAATTTTGTGTACAATGGTCTGACTAAATCAACCTGACATTGGTTTAGACTGAGTAAAAACAAATCTTTGGGGTAACACTTGCAGGTTACAACAGGTTTATTGTGCAACTTATAACCTTCTTTACTTCTTAACCGATTTTCCTCTTTGATAGATCTTAACAAGTCCTCTTATTTTTCAACCTCTCCAACAACCTGTCATTTACAGATGCCCACAAAATCAAATCAAGTCTTGTTCTACATTTTATCCCACCGGTTTCCTATTTCCCTCAGAATCATTGTCACATTTCAGAAGTAAATGGATTGTAAACTATTTCATGCTGGCTTAGCGGAACCAGATGGAATTCTGAGAAGAAATTGATTGTTTGAAGAATAATGACGTACGTACATGTGTGTTGCCAGGTCTCATTCCCCAATACCAGCAGGGTATGTATGCAGGCAGTGCTAGAGTATCTCTACACCAATCAACTGTCGCCCATGGCAGACCTGGACCCAATGGAGCTAATCGCCCTGGCCAACAGACTGTGCCTTCCACGGCTCATCGCCCTGACAGGTGAGCTCTCTGCCAACGCCCTGCCACCCGCTCCGAATGACACACAAAACAACACAAGCATTCCTCAAGCGCAGGGCAGAGCTGTTCAGCCACCTCGTATCTAAGCTTTTAGCCCTTTCATTCTGTGTTGCTTAGCAACGAAAGATGTCAAGGTGCCAAATAAAAGAGAACGTCTCTGCAGAGCTTTGTGTGGCACACACTACAATCTGTCCGGCGGACGTCATCTAATGACGTGGTGGTGACAGGCTGAAATTTATCTGTGACTCCAGATGTAGCTATTTTCCTCAGGTTTTGCGTAGCCTGCACCGTCCCTGAGGAAAACAGAATTTTCTTTTCTTGTGAGTC
Organism: Cyprinus carpio; assembly: GCF_018340385.1. Classification (NCBI taxonomy): domain Eukaryota; kingdom Metazoa; phylum Chordata; class Actinopteri; order Cypriniformes; family Cyprinidae; genus Cyprinus; species Cyprinus carpio. The sequence continues at coordinate 5,316,345 of NC_056583.1, forward strand.
AGTTTATTTACAGTCTGCAAGGGTACTAAAGCATCATGAAATATCATACTATGTAAACAGCTTTGCTTAAAATACACTTGCACACAAAATAAGCAATTTTTTTTAGGTTTGAAGTAAATAAAAGGAGATTATTGGAGCATGTTTTACAAGAACATACTATTTCAGTCTTTTCTACTTAAAAAATTCATGTTTAATTATTTGTGAAATTTACTTGCAATTTCTGAGTGAAAATTGTTTCTACACCAATTGTTTTTTTTCAGCTCATCTAAATGCGCCTTCTGTTTAACAGATGTTTTCTCTCCTCAGAACAATACGCTGTGAGCGAGTTATTAAAAGCATATAAAGATGAACAGGATATCGATGGAGAGATACTCACCTATCTAGAGCTTGCTCAGGTAAATCGATTTTTTGTTATTAAAATGGATAATTTATAGTGGATAAAAGTGTCAGCTAAATGTATGAATGTAAATATTAGTGCTAATATCGTAATGTAAATATTAGTGCTAATTAATCACATAGGTTTGATGTGGTGAGTGGCGAATAATCGACCCTAATGTTAAAACTTTAAATCATACATATCTCTACACTCTAAATAACAACTACAATACAATACAAATGCATGTTATAATCTTCGTTCAATTGACCTTTTATATCTTAATGTTCCACTGGTCCTAGCAGAGCTAATTATAATGCTTCTTTTGCTTGGAATAATCTACAAAATAATTTAATGCTCCCATATACTCCCATCATTGAATTTTAACAGATTCTGTCCTTTATTCTTCTGATAAATTATTGATGTGATTCATGATTGTGTTGTATTGTGTTTGATGTTGTAAATTTTTTATTTTTATGTTATTTGTTGCTGCCCTCTTGGCCAGGTTATGCTTGTAAAAGAGATTTTTAATCTTAATGAGTTTTTAACCTCTTTAGATTAGAATCAGTATAAATGAAATATATTTTAATAATATTTGTTTATTGACATCTTTTTGCTGAGTACTGTCAAGGACATTATGTCCAATATCAATACCTCTATTAAACCTTTTGTTTTCAATTCTGAGGATAAAATGAATTATTATAGCCATTTATTTGGGATTGGTACGTGAGAAAGCTGTGTTTTGCGGGATGGGGGGCATATACTGTAATTATCGTTAAATGTTCATGCTAAAAACATTAGTGAAGATATTGCAATAATTGTGATAAATATTTATAAAGTGTTTATCATTTCATATTAAACAGATAAATAATCTCAAGAAAGTGTTTTGGTGTGTGTGTTATTTTTCCTAGCCCTAGAAAATATATATATATATATATATATATATATATATATATATATATACATAAACATACACTTACAGAAATGACTGGCAACATTAGTTGCAAATAGAGTACTGTAAACAAACTGTCACATCCTTGGACTTCTGTGTTGTGTTTTCATTCCCCATGTGCTCCATGACCTAGTTTTCCTCAGTTGCCCTGATTAGTTCCTTCTGTTCACCTGTCCTTGTTAATCATCTGGTTAGCTCATTTGTTTGCCTGTCTTTATAAGCCTTCAGTTTCTATCCAATCGCTGTCTGGTATAGACCTTTTTCACAATGACGTCAGCTAACTTCCGCGGTTCCGCAAAGGAGTGTATCTTTACATCCGTTATAACTTTACACCGGAAACTTCTTGGGAAAATGCAAGAAAAACTTGAAATACAAAGGCGGACGTTATGAATTAATACAAATAAAATTAATGTACTTACAGTTGGGTTCTTTAGCGAACGATATTCTACATCTTCTTTAGATGGTTGGGAGGCTAGCTTGCATCAACTTTATCAATGTTAGACTTGCTTTCAGATTTGTACGATAACGATTACGTATCCACTCGAAATATCTACTTAAAACCATTTCACTTATTTCAGTTTATGTCATTCCCTGAATAATTTTATTTGATTTATTTCAGTTGTTGTGATGACTGTAATAGTGAGTACACTGTGTAAATTCTGTGTAGTTGTGATTTTTTTTTTTTTACTATAGGAAAAATGACATGGACACAAGTCATATTTTTTATATTAAATATTATCATATTAAGGCAAGTTTCACATCCATAAATGCAAGTGATCTGAAAAGAAACCTTGTATTATCCAATTTAAGAATAAAATGGCTTTATATTGAAAGGACTATGTCAATAGTGCTATATGGACTTCTACAATTACTTTAATTTCCGTGTAATTTTACTTTACGTGTATACCCTCTTTTTCTTTGTGAATTATTATTGATTGATATGATCAATCGTATTTTATGTTCATTATAGGCTATATGCAAGCGATCTTAAAAAACAGCTGAGGTGCGTTTTATATTTACACAATTGCTCACAATTCTGTATTTAACAGTAAAAGCTTTTTATGTAAAATTAATTTTATTATTTATATATGAATTATATTGTGTCATGTTTATCAAAATAAAGCAGAAAAAACAGTGCAAGCTGGTTTTGTTGAACTTTATTCTTGTACATACAGGCACTGTATTAGGCAGTACATAAATTATTAAATGAAAAGGCTTTCTGTTACCACATATCTAAAACGATTGTTTATTTGACAAATATATCGAACCAACTTCATCTACAATAAAGATAGAAAACACTGCGCGAGAGTCGCAGGAATCAGAAAGTACGACTTCTCCGTTTTCAACTCCTCTTTTGACTTCAAGCAGTAAATCTCGCTGATCGGTATTCGGTAAGTTCTTTTGAGATGCCAGACGCTTTGCCTTGAATGAGGATGAGAGTAGACAGCTGCAATCATCCTCTAATCGTACTTGTGGCTGATGTCAAAACGGAAGTCTTGTGAAAAGGGTCTATTGTGAATGTTGCCCCTACATGTGTCTCCTGCCTTTCTCCCGTTATTTACCTTTCTGTGGATGTATTAAAGACTTTTTGAGTGGATCTTCATCTTCATGCGTGTGTTAAGAACATGTTACGTAACAAAATACTGGACCGATACAGTTTTTTTGCAGCGATTCTCTTTCTTTTATTTTTTCATCATTTTTTTCCCCTATGGCTATCCCCGCTGTTACACTCCTTTGCCTGGAGCAAGGGGATTGCTCCCTCGAGGACCACACGAGGGACTTCATACAACTGGCTAATCTCACCAATTTTTTCTCGGGCCGCTCGCTGTGTGTTTTCTATCTAACAAGCCTCAGCAAGCGGTTCCGTGCTAGCCTGCCTGTGGATATTCCTTCGAGGGAGTTTCGCCGGTTTTGTGGAGTGGGTGCTGGAGAGGAATGGACAGTATTACTCTGTCTGCCCCGCTGAGGAAGACATCTCCAGCCCCACTCCCAAACCAGAGACCAGCCAGCCTTCACTACACTGCTGCACAGAGCACAAGCCAGAGCCCACTGCAGATGCTGATCAGGAGCCTGCCCTGATCAAAGAGCCTCCGCCAACAGGTGTGACAGAGCGGAACATTGCCCCAGAGCCCAAGCCCGACGACGCGACTGACAATGTGTGCGACCCAGCTCTACTGTCTGTTTTGGAGGGAGTTCCCACCCAGCCTCCCTCTCCTGCCTCCTCTACCAGTCAGTTCCTCAGCCCTGTCTCCGCTGGTTCCTTCCAGTCCCTCAGCTCACCCTCAGTCAACACCATCTGGGTGCTGTGATCCACCTCGGGACTTCCAGTCTCCAGTTCTGCCTAGGCATGAGGATCCCCGTTTCCGCCTCCAGCCTTCGAGTCCTGGACTCTTCCTCAGTCCTTCGACACATCGGCTCTGCCTTGGCTCCTAGCTCCCTCATCCCCACCATGGCCCATCATTCCAGTGGCTCCACTGGACTCCTTCGTTCGTCCGGCTCTGCCTTGATCAGTCGTCGACCATCCACCGCCTTGGGACTCCACTCCTCTGGCTTCGCCTCATCCCTCCATGCCTCTGAATCTGTCAGGCTCCTCCTTCCCTTCAGCTCCGCCTTCAGCCTCTGTTGCTCTGGCTCCACCACGTCTTCCATATCCCCATCTCCGCCTCGGTCACCTGAGCCATCAGCTCTGCCCTGGAGCCTTGTCCTGGCTGATCTCTGGGTCTCCACCTGGCTCTTCCTGCTCCAGGCTCCTCCCTTGCTCCTCCTGTCTCCATTCTGGCTTCCTCCCTCCATCTCCACCCTGGACTCTGTTCCTTGTCCACCTCCCGGGTGCCCGTCCTCTGCCTGAACCTCCACCAGTATTGTCTGCCTACCTTCCTGCCAGCCCTTTTCCATCCCCTGTCACCATCGCACATCCACTCCTTTGTCCTCCTCCTAAGTCCCCCTCTGTCCTGCCTTTTGTTCCTGTGGCACAAGGTCGCACCTAAGTGTGTCTCCTGCCTGTCTCCTGTTATTTACCTTTCTGTGGATTTATTAAAGACTTTTTGAGTGGATCTTCATCTTTGTGCATTTGTTTAGACCAAGTTACATAACATAAACAGAACGTCTTGATTACGTATGTAACCCTCGTTCCCTGAAGGAGGGAACGGAGACGTCATGTCAGTTACCGACGAATTGGGATCTCGCTTCTAGAGGCCAATCTATTTTGAGTGTAAAGTAAATGAGGCAATGCTTATTGGCATGCAATTATTGCATCCAGATGCAGCTGATCACAGCATGAGCATAAAAAGGCAGCAGGTGCAATGCATACCAGGTTTTTGCTGAGGAGCTGAGCCGGTGACCCGGCCGCTCAGTGGTGGTACAGCAGTCCTTAACCGAGACGTTCCCTTTCAGTCGGTCACTGTCGATGTCCCATCGGTGACTGACAAATTGGGATCCTCTACAAAAGCACCATGGATGCTGCCCCTTCTAGTGCCCTGTGCAAGCTGCCTGCACCCCTTTTTGATGTAGGCTGGGGTTCGCAACAAGAAGACCATTCACCGTTGTTATAGCACTACCCACTCAGTGAGATTGGATAACACTGGGAAATTGTATCCGTTCCACTTGGAACAGGGATGCTGAGGAAGCCCCATCCTTCCCGAAGGATGTTTCGGAAGCAAATACACATATGAACATCCGTTGAGGTGCATATGGAAAATTGGAGGTGATTGTAACCCTCTTGGGAATGGCAGATGTCTGCCAGGGGAAACACAGGCTCTGAGGCTGTACCGTGGACTTAACACATATGGGATCCACTTAGGTCTCAAATAAGGAACCCAGCCTTCTACCGGTTCTCGAGGATTCATAGAGTGAAGGCCTGGCGCTGGACGTTCCCCCACATCTGGCTGCCAAAGGGATGGAGGAGCTTGACAGGGTCTAGAGTAACAACAACTTTTAACAAGCCAACACTAACCGGGGCCTTTTAACAAGCCAACACTAACCGGGGCCTCTCAGTGCCACTACCCATTAGAGGTGAAAACACAGGAGGATACCGGCTCCACACGAAGGCTATAGAATCTAGCAAACATGTTGGGGGTCGCCCAGCCCACATCTCTACAAATATCTATCAGTGAGGTGCCACGAGCCAGCACCAAGGAGGATGAAATACTTCTAGTAGAGTGAGCTCGCAACCTGAATGGGAAAAGCACACTCTGTGCCTGATAAACCAGGGTGATGGCATCCACAATCCAGTGGGCCATACTCTGCTTAGAGACGACCTTCCCCCTCTGCTGACCTCCGTAACAGACAAAGAGCTGGTCTGAGGTCCTAAAGCTTTGTGTCCGGTCTACATAGCATCTCAAGTCTCGGATGGGACAGAGCAAAGCTAGGGCTGGGTCTGCCTTCTCCAGGAGCAGCGCTTGCAGGTTCACCACCTGATCCCTGAAGGGAGTAGTGGGAACCTTGGGCACATAGCCAGGCTGGGGCATCAGGATTACCTGGGAGTCAGCCGGCCCAAACTCTAGGCACGAATCGTCAACCAAAAATGCATGCAGATCCCCTACCCTCTTGATGGAGGCCAATGCAAGCAGGAGCAGAGTTTTCAATGAAAGAAACTTTAGCTCGACTGAGTGCAAAGGCTCAAATGGGCCCTGCTGTAGTGTTTTAAGCACTAGAGACCGGTCCCAAGAGGATATGGAGGGGGGCTGGGGAACATTTAACCTTCTGGCCCCCCTAAGGAACCTGATGACCATATCATGTTTACCTACCGACTTCCCTTCCACCGGGTTATGGTTAGCAGCGATTGCAGCGACATAGACTTTAAGGGTGGAGGGAGCCCAGCCCTTGCTGCAAAAATTAAAGCATGACCTTGATTGGGCTTCTCCAGGGGTCTTCTTGACAAGAAGAACACCACTCAACGAACAGGTTCCACTTCAAGGCATAAGCGTGTCTCGTAGATGGTGCTCTCACCAAAGTGATGGTGTCCACTTTTCCAGAGTCTAGATGTGGTTGCCACAGGGTGCCCCGTCTCTGAGTCAGTAGATCCTTCCTCAGAGGAATCCACCAGGGAGGGGCTGTCGTGAGGAGCACTAGTTCGGGGAACCAGGTAGAGTGGGCCAGTACAGCTCCACAAGCAAGACCTGCTCCTCATCCTCCCTGACCTTGCACAGCATCTGTGCGAGAAGGCTCACTGGGGGAAACGCATACTTGCACAGGCCCCGCTGCCAGCTGTGTGCCAGTGCGTCCATGCCGAGTGTTCCCTCGGTCAGCGAGTAGAACAACTGGCAGTGAGAGGTTTCTGGAGAGGCAAACAGGTCTACCTCAGCTTCTCCGAAATGTCTCCAAATCAGCTGGACCATCCGGGGATGGAGTCGCCACTCTCCCGAGAGCATAGCTCAAGATAGCTCGTCTGCCATACAGCTGAGCAGGCCCGGAATGTGAATGGCATGAAGTGACCTCAGAACTTTCCGACTCCAAAAGAGGAGGTGGCGGACGAGTTGCAACATGCGACGGGAGCGCAGAACACCTTGTCGGTTGATGTCCACAACAGTCTCTGTGTTGTCCGTTCGGACCAGCACGTGCTTGCCTCATAAGCGCCCTTTGAGTTGGTGGAAGGCACACTGCTAACAACTCTAGGCAATTGATATGCCAGTGCAGATGGGGGACCATCCATACCCCCGATACTGTAAACCACAGCATGCCTGGAGACCTGTTCCAGGAGCCCTCCTGCCCAGAGAAACATAAGATCTGGCCGGTGTAACTTGGACCTGGTGAGTGCCGCGCTGCCACACCCTCCTCGGGACTCGGCCATGAAGCCAGTGGTGAAGCGGTCTCATACACAATAGCCCTAGCGGTGTAAGTGCAGCTGCCATATGCCCCAGGAGCCTCTGAAATAGTTTCAGTGGGACCGCCGTCCTGCCCTTGAAAGATTTCAAGCGAGTCAGCACCGACCGTGGACGTTCCTCTGTGAGGTGTGCTGTCTGTTTGGACCGAATCCAACTCCATACCAAGAAAAGAGATCCTCTGCGTCGAGGAGAGTTTGCTCTTTTCCCAGTTGACCCGAAGACCCAACAGGCTGAGGTGCCGGAGAACCAGGTCCCTGTGCTCGCACAACTGATCCCGAGACTGTGCTAGTACAAGTGAATTGTTGAGATAGTTGAGGATGCAAACATGCAAGACAGGAGCATCGGCTGCCTTTACTGTAGTGAAGCAGATACCGCTGAACTTGGGGGAATGCTGGGCGAACTGAATTGCATAGCCAAGGCTGATGGTCCACAGAAGCCAGTGAGATGGGCTGGGTAGCACTAGCAGGCACCCAGAAACCATGCAAGCAGGACCAACGGAACCACCGCCATACCGCAGTGGGGTATCGAGGTGGAACGCAGGGACCCAACTCAGGCGGCTTGAGAGTGGACCGGAGAGGGGTCTGAGTGTGCAGTGCAATGCTTAACTGGTTCCACAGGTTGGCAGAGGGTGCTTGAGTAGGGCCTTTGTTGATGCTCTCCAACTGCCCACTGCTGCCGGCTGGCCGAAGGAGGAGGATGAGTGAGTGTTTGGCCGTCCGTGACTCTCCTTTCCAGATTCTCCACCCGGTCCTCCTCCGGGGGAGGTAGAGGTGCCTTCATCATCTCCCAAAGAGCAGCTTCATCCCTCTCTGGGTCACCTGTCCCAGGGCTTCTGGTGGGGCAGCCTGCCTATGTCCAGCTCCATGGCGCCGCTTGCTGGAGGCTGCTGCGGATGCGGTGTGGGAGCGGATGCAGGGGGCAGACCTCGGCGACGAGCAGGCTGGGGTGCTGCGGATGGGTGAAGGCAGCAGCTGCCTGCCAGGGCAGGGTGTGATGAAACGCCTCAGTCTGCATCTGTGCAGCTGAGAGATGCTGGGCCAAGCTCTCGACCGCATGTAAGGCAGAGGCAGCTTCTCCACAGGCCGTATAAGCATCGCCGGACAGGCCAGACGAGTACCTACAGACCCTGGAGGGGAAGCACGGTATGCCCTGCTGGGTGGAGGCAGTATTAGGACACAACTGAATCGCAACCTACCACTCCACCAGGGGGACCCCTGCATACACCCTCACTGCACCACCATTGAGGGTGGTGAGGGAGGAAGGACCATCAGGCCAGTTTCCAGCAGTGAAATGTGCCATCCACAACCTGGTGAGCTTCTCATGCACTTCCGGGAAGAAAGGCACAGGGGCGCGGCACTGAGAACGAGCACGAGCAACCCCAGAAACCAGTCATCCAACCTCGAAGGCTCGGGACGCGGTGGAGGTTTCCACTCGTGCCCTACCTTATCGGCAGCCCAGGAAAGCATAGCTGTCATCTCTGGATCCGATTCAGGTATTGCCACCATCCTGGAGGACGGCAGCATAGCCGAATCTTCCTCAGAGAGCTCTCCCTCTAATGCAGCGATCAGCATCTGGTCGTCGGGAGGAGCACCAAAGGATACCGCTGGTACACTCTTTGAAGCGGGCCCAGCACGTTCCTTTGGCCACTCAACTGGATTGGAAGCGCTAGAGGAGCGGTGGGCCCCTGAGGGTTGGTTCCCTGAGGGGTTTGCCACCACTGTAATCCTCAAACCACCCGTGCTACTGCTGGATGAAGCCCTGGCCTGGCAGCTGCCAGGACAAGCACTAGATCATGGCAGAGGCAACTGAGTTCCGCCCCCCTGGAGGAAACAGAGCCTGGCCTGCAGCTCATCCGTGAATGCCATCTCAGCGTGTTTAATGCCCAGACACGTGAGGCAGCGATCGTGACCATCATCCGGCGCCAGGTAATGACCGCATCCAGAAATGCACGAGTGAAACGACATCTTTAAAAAGACGGTCCATCATCTTTACAAAGATGCACTCGTGAAGCTCTTTTAGTGAAATTGCTCTTTCATGGAAATGCTCTTTTAGTGCTGAGGCGCACAGAGGAAATGGCCGCTTGCAGCACAACAGGGGGTAGTGCAACCTGAAGTGCGCAACCCACTCGACACAGGAACAACCACAGCTGAAGTGCCATGCCGCCAAAACACTGAAAGCTTCCAAGAGCGCATTGAACTCGTAGCTCACTGAAGAGACTTGGATGGAGCAGAACGATGTTGTTGCTCGGCTCCGATGCGAAGAGCTGGTATGCATTGCACCTGCTGCCTTTTTATGCTCATGTTGTGATCAGCTGCAGCTAGATGCAATAATTGCATGCCAATGTGCATTGGCTCATTTAGTTTAAACTCGAAGTAGATTGGTCTCTCGAAGTGAGATCCCAATTCGTCAGAGACGTGACGTCGAGAGTGACTGAGTGAAAGGGAACCAGGCTCAATGATTTAAACTGTAATTTAACAGCATTCAAAACACAGGATGTTTCCTGTAAACATGATGCCATGATTTAACAGATGAATAATACAGCAGATTTTAAACTGCAGGAACACCACTATCTGCAAATATCTGGCAATCTGTATGACTGCAATTACAATATGCAATTTTCTGATGCTTTCATACAAAGCTACCTACAATAAACTTATTGCCGTTTTGGTTTTCTTGAAGTGTTATAAGTCACTATATGTTGGTGCTATTTCATCTTCCTTTGAGCCTACTGTACCTTCAAAACCTTCAAAGGTCTGACAGTAGCGAGAATTCATAGTAAAATATATCATTTCAGAATCAAGATGAGAGCCTTTGTTTACAGTGATCATATTCCAATATTTAGACTAAATACATACAAACGTTAACGTCTTGTTTTTTATTCTCTTGTTTTGATGACAGTTCCATAATGCTAATCAACTCGCCGCCTGGTGTTTACACCACATCTGCACCCATTACAACAGGATATGTGCCAATTACCGCAAAGAGATCAAGTCAAAATCAGCAGGTAAATGCATTTCCTGAACAGTTATGAGACAGACGCAAACCGTCAACATTGGAACTGCACGATTTAAAGCACCTGTAGTAACATTTAACTTTGCTTCATTACATAGAAGTAGCTATGCCGAGTACATATGAGTCTTTAAGAGTGTCCTTTTAAAGATATAGTTTGCGCAAAAATGAAATCCATGAAATCCAAATGCTGTTATTTAAAAAATTTACAAATAAATTAATGAATAAAAAAATAAATACAAGTTAATAAAAACATTATATATATATATATTAGTGATTAAAATATAATATATAATAGACATTTAAAAAAGAAAAAAACTTTAGTAAACATTGGTTAGCTACATTAGATAACATGAACTAACAATGAAAAATACATAAACATACATTAATAAAGCATTTATTAATCTTGCTCTTTTAACATTATGAATTGGATTTTATTTTTAGATTTTCTGCTTTCACTTTAATTTTAGTTAATTTATTTTGTCATTTTTATTAGTTTTTTAAATGTTTATTTAATATTTGTATTTTATATTTTAATACAGTTTTCATAATTAAGATTTATGTATTAATTTGTTTATTTGGTTATTTAGTACTTCAAATAAAATTTATGAGAAATGTTGCTGTAGCAGAAATAAAAAAAAGTTCAGGACTTTGTTTTTTACTTTTATTTTACTTAAGCTAATGTTTATTTCATGTATCGATTTTTTTATGATTTTGGTTTTATACTATAATAACCCTGCTGTGAAGTTATTCTTCCTTAGATAAAAATGACAGAATTTTTTATTTTATGCAAACTGTTCTTTTAAGAGGACACATTTTTGCTTTATGAGCTCTATTGTATATCATTCACCCTTGATATCATTCTGGGCTTGTGTTGTAATATAAGCAGAAAACCAGGAATATTTTGAGAAGCACCGCTGGCCTCCGGTCTGGTATCTGAAAGAGGAAGATCACTATCAGCGGGTGAAGAAGGAGAGAGAGAAGGAGGATGTGGTGTTGAATAAACATCACTCGCGATGGCGCTGGTGTTTCTGGAGCACGTCCCCTGCTGTTGCTTGAGTCCGTACCCTCTTGTTTTATTTTTAAAGCTCTTATTTTCTTTTTTTTCTGTTTTGCTAGGAAGAAACAGGCCATTCTAAATGAGCATTTGGTTTGAAGCACAATCGCAATGTCCAATCAATGCTGGCCATGAAATCTGTGGAGGTGACGTAGGCCTATTTCTTTATGGTGTAGTATTTGTTTTAATAATCGAGCTGAGGTGTTGGACTTAGTTGTGATCTGACTGTGTTAGAAGCATAAGAATTACTTAAAACACTAAGAGGATTAGGGAGTGATTTTTCTTGTCTTTCCTTTTTCACTTAGGTGCTATATAGTGTATATATGCATTAACACATTTTAAACTGTGAAATTAAATCATCAAAGTGGAAAATGCTCATTATGCCACTAATTCTGACGACATGCATTAATTTACAAAATTTGCATAAATTTTTTTTTGTGAGTGTGAGTTCTGGCAAATTTCGGGTAATGTGGTAAGCCTGTTTATTGGACAACTTGTGAGCAAAAATTAAGAGCACTTGAGGATTGGGCTGTAGATTGTAATATAATGGATGTAGTTTGATCATTGTGAGCTTACAGCATTCAGCCCTGTGTATGAACATCAGGGACAGGAACGCAGTAGATGGGTCATTCCTCTAACGCAGCACATTTTGACCCCCTCCCCCCCTCCCCCCCCCCCCCCCCCCCCCCCCCCCAAAAATGCATGGTTGCATTTCTATAAAAGGATATGCTAGACTTTCTGAAATATGTTCTCATAAAACTCAGGCACTTAAAATTTATGAATTATAACTTTGTGATTTAAACAAGAACAAAAATCAGGAAAAAAGTAACAGGATGATATGGAATATGGTGGGGGAAAAAATATGCGATAGGAGGAAAATGTATATTTCGAAGCTTTGCATTCACGTGCAAATTTTTTGCATTCCCCCGTGAAATATGCCATTTGCCTACAAAAGTTTTGCTATGTAGTTTTCACTCAAAAATTGTGAGTTAATTTCACGAATAATAACAATAAATCAGCATGTAACTAAACATTAAATTAAACATGAATTAAAATCATGAAAAATGTGATATTTGGAAGTAGGAAGACTGAAATAGTATTTTCTTGTAAAACTTACTCCAATAATCTTTGTTAAAATTACAACTTTTTTATAGTGTAACAGGATGTATTGGCATTTTGAACTTTTGTTTTTTTTTTTGGAAAATGTTGATATACTGATTTCTGTCATTTCTGTAAATTATAAACAGGGAGGACTAATCAAAAATAAGACAAACCAACTAATACCACAGAAAATAACGATTCATCATTGCTTACTGATACTTTTAGCTGCACTAATGTTTGTATTGTTTTTTTGTTGTTTTTTTTAGGAAAAGTTTATTTCCTAAGCTGTGTCCTATAATGAATAATTAATATATGTAAATGTTTCATGGTAGGATATTACTGGAAAAGAATGTACTGCAGCTTTATGTGTTAGTATGTACTGCACTCTTAAAGACGGCAAAGGGTTTTACGTAACAAAACACAGGGTCGGTGCCAATGTATCCTAAACGAAACTGGATGAACGATGTAACTGCCTATTGATAAAGGAGGAACGTTCATACTTGAAGAAAAATAATAGTGTTTAGTCTAACACTGTTTAGTGTAGATTATCTTTGATGTACCAAAGCAATATATATATGATCACATGCATAAGATACCATGATTGTTCTTTTTCGGTGGTATTGGCAAAATTGTTGTTAACTGCTGTTAGCTGCTGAAAACCAAATGGCTGGTTCATTTGGTATTGCTGTCTAAATGCCTTTGATCTTGCTGGTCATTATCTTTAATGTCAGTTGTTTGTTTATTTATGTATTTCATTAATTTATTTTTAAAAAAAATGGAAAATTGTTGAATAAATGATTGATTTTACTTGGTATGGAGTAATTGATTTTTCTAGTACAATTACATTGGTTTAATTCAATGTAATCTTCCAGTGCTAACGGGTTGGAAATTGGATAGTTGACATGAAATTTTAAACCGTAGCATCGTCTGCAGTGTGACATACCTATACATAATCATAATCATAATCAAAAATCTTTTATAATTATTTAATGTATTAATTAATTAATATGGTCATAAATCTAAAGGTTAATAGACAAATCCATTGATTAATAGATATTTATGCTCACACATTATGATTATAGTTTTAATTTGTCACAGTATGGACCCTTTTCACATTTCCAGGGTTTTCAGAAATGTCAGAAACTTGGGTAAAATTCTATAGTAGTGAACGGAAGCTAAGACAAATATAATTTTTGTTGTTCAGAACAACATGAGTGAATGGGTGCCGTCAGAATGAGAGTCCAAACAGCTGATAAAACATCACAATAATCCATAAGTAATCCACACGACTCCAGTCCATCAGTTAACGTCTTATGAAGTGAAAAGTTGCACGTTTATAATAAACTTATCCATCATTAAATCATTTTTAACTTCAAACTGTTGCTTACAGCTAAAATACGGGTCCTCAATCTAAGTGAAATATTACAGTGAAAAAGTCATCTCGTCTGAATAAGGAGAAAAATATGCACAGATCAAGCAATGTTTACAAAAGAAAACAGTTCAAAACAGTTGTAAACACATATGTTAGTGGATTTTGTGAGAGACAACAAGGAATGGACTTTTTCCACTGGAGGAAATGTGTTATTATGGATTATGGACTGATATTTTGGTATTAAAGTTAAAACACTTTAATGATGGACTTATTTCTTACAAACACACAGCTTTTCACTTCACAGAACTGATTGATGGACCGGAGTCTTGAGGATTACTCGTGGATTATTGTGATGTTTTTATCAGCTGTTTGGACTCTCATTCTGATGGCACCCATTCACTGCAGAGGATACATTGGTGAGCTAGTGATGTAATGCTAAATTTCTCAAATCTGTTCAGATGAAGAAACAAACTCATCTACATCTTGGATCATGTTTGTGGATCATGTTATATTTAATGTGATGAACTACACCTGTGGTTATTCTGCTGGGGAAATCACCTTGACACTAGCTGATTAAAAGTCAAGTTGCTTAGGAAAATTTAAGGTAGTGAAGTTAAAAGCTTGTTATTGTGACAACAAGGTCTACAAAATAAAATCTACAAATGATGAGTAGGTTGAAGAAGAATGTAATTTCTGGCCTGTATACATCATATATTTAAAGAAAATATTGAACCCCTTGGAAACATGGGGTTAAATGCATTGCTCAGTAATGTCTGACGAAAATAATATTACATAATGCCCCTGAGTTGCTTCAATAATTTCTTAGAAAAAAAGTGACATCCTGTAAAATGTGGCTCTTTGATCCTGACCTAATCCTCTTCCGAAACACAAGCATCCTGGCGAGAGGGTCAAAATCTGATTATATAACTTGACTTGTAGGGAAACAGCATGTGTGGAGGCTTCCTGTGTCAGTTCAGGATTCTGCTAATGCTGCTGACTGTCAGTGACTGCAGTTAAACTGCCGACAGAGCTGTAATCACATGCTGCTGCGAGACGTTTCCACTGAGAGGTTGAGCTCAGGTCTCAGGAGTGGGTTACAGGTAAAGCGTGTGACAGGTCGGGACATGTTTCTGGAAGAGTACAAGCACTTGGCGAAGTCACACATTAGAGACGCTGACTGGGAAACTGTACAGGGACTGTATATGTCAATAACAAAAGAAAATTAAAGTGCTGGAAAAACAAAAAACAAATGATTATGGAAGGTGTAGACTATAAGCAGAAATAATTAATGGGCGTTTGACAATGTGATTTTACTCTCTTTTAATAAATTGGCTGAGAGCAATATATATATATATATATATATATAGATATATATATATATATATATATATATATATATATATATATATATATATATATATATATATATATATATATATAAAACTGATTTAGTCTATATGAACATATAATTAAAATATATGTTTAAATCCCGTTTTAAAGCAAAATTGAAATTTAGAGAAATGCATTAAAATGAACAATGTGCATAGAAAAACTACTTTAAAATATACTCATATTGGGGTTTTTTCTTTTCGTAAAATGACTGTTCACAGATTTACATATATTAACATGTCTAGACATAGTTTTAGTCTATATAATTTTAGCCCTGTGGAGACACTTAAAAAGTAATTTCTCAATAATCAATTTCTTGGGATCCTTGTTTCTTGGGATATATATATATATATATATATATATATATATAAAATTTATTAATTCTTACATTTATTAACAGTAATTAAATTTAATAACAGTTGTTTTGATGTAATTAATATAAATAAGGATATAGAAAATTATATAAAATATACAATTTAATCTATAACAGTTTACGCAAAAGATCCAAGCTTTGCAGACTCAGGATTATAGTTAATCTTCTATCAGTGACAGGAAGCATGAGGATCTAAGGAAACTGCATAACAGATATTGTTTGAACTGCTCATTTTTATTCTGTGTTATGTTGTTCTCTGTATTAAATTGTTAAATGTACAAGTTTCAATGTATGCAATTTTACTCAATTTTTTCACCAATGATTTAAAGAGGTACATGGTCCAAAACCGTTTTTAAACTTCACACTCAACGTGAGGGACCCCTGCACTAAAATGTCCTAAAATGATTAATATTTTTGTTTGAACTTTTTGTTGTTGTTTTATTTAGTTATATATAGTTGGATATAATGCAACAGTAACTTTTAGGTCATGGCCCTCAATCAATTGAGGTTTTTTTTTTTTTCGGCTTTTCATATTAAAAATCTGGGCACCTCTATCTTAAATCATTAAATTAATGAAATCTCATTAAGTCTTGAAAATTTCTATAGAAGTTGGTCTTAGTCAGTGCAAACTAAAATTCAAAACAAAACAAAAAAAGAAAGAAAGGAAAAAAGTCACAAATGACTGGAAAAGTCATGGAACTTTATTATTCAAAACATAATTTTTTTATCTTTTAAATTCATGTTATTTACACTACTTTGTTCTAGTTGACTATGATCCTCAAACAGGACAATGCTGTTGGTACACAACACAAGAAGGAGCCTGAGATGCTCTAGGATCTCTATTTACAGTGGACACATATTTAGTTACTGTCACACCAGAACAATCAATAGACGCTTCCACTGCTGGCTATTCATAGATAATATTATATTCTCAGATTCATGATCTGTTTTCTTTGTTTCTAATAAGAGGCTTTGTAACACAAGTATATAAATTATCAATGTTACCTTTCATTTTTAGCTCACATTTACACATTCAGATTAATGCTGCTGTTAAACAAAAACATATGTTTATCCTGCTATGAAAACTTTCTAGTGACATGACTTGATTGATTCTGCTGAATTATTATAATAAATTACACATGTATTATTAAATGTGTTAAATTTTATGGTTAAAGGAATTATAATTTATTATAATTGTTATGTTTATAAATTATACATTATGATAAATTCAACTGAATCAATCAGATAAAATCATGTTCTACTTTTGTTGCTCTTCCTGTGGATCACATGATGCCCTCTGGTGGATATCTGATGTTAGAAGCACAAATAACAAGTGATGAAATGCTTCTATAAAATCACATATACAATAGCAGAAATATAACAAAAAGCTTAGCTGATAATCAAGAAATATCATATAAACTAATGTTAAGTGTTTTTAAATGTAGGATTCTAAAAGTATTTTATTAGAAAAGCTTTCATACACTCTCAGAAAAAAAGGTACAAAAGCTGTCACTAGGGTGGTACCTTTTCAAAAGGCACACCTTTGTACCTTAGTCCATATTGGTACCTTAAAGGTACAGAAGTGTACCTTTTCAAAAGGTACTGCCCCAGTAACATTCTGTACCTTTTTTTCTGAGAGTGTACAGTCAGAAAGAACAAAATAAGAAAATAAAGATAATAAATGTGTAATGGAAGGGAATGAAATAAGTTATCACGCATGACTTCCTCTCATCCAATTAGCCTGGCAGGAGAGGACAGAACTAATAGATGAACACATCCACAGATCACCTCTTTCAATCGCAGCTATGTGAGCTATGATTAGGACCATCTTTATCTAACTTGCATTCCTCTGGCAAGCCATTGTTTAAAGAGGAAAGCATCAATCAGCTTATGTATATGTTTGTTTATCAAGATTTGCAGTCAGCTTCTTCCTGATTCAAAATCCCATCAAAAGAATCCTATCCTTTCCTCCTTTTATCCAAAATTTTTGAAAGCCAAAATAAATTAATAAAATGAAAATTTGACATACACTTTTATTGTTTAAACATGTTCTGCCCTTAAAGGGCACTGTGACGTATTTTCATTGTTTGTTTTGTGCTTTGAGCTTGACCCCTGCTTGGCCTACAGTACATAAAAGCATAAAGTTGTCTCATGTTCACTAAGGCTGAATTTAATTGACCAAAAATACAGGAAAAACAATAATACTGTGAAATATGTATTTTTTTCTAGTAAGAAACCTAATGCATAGGCAGTTATATGAAATAAAAAACATCCCAAAAATGATCAATAGTTGACTAAAAAAATGAATTTAAAAAATGCTGAATACAAGACTGATAGAACTGATCATTGTAGTTAGGAATACGGAACAAAGCATATTACTGAATTAAGCATATTAAATACATACATACATATAATACAGAACTGAGCATATTAAAGAACTTGTGGGAATATTGAGCTTCTACAGGGGTCAGTGTGCACAAACATGATCTGAATGGAAGGAGGAAACCTTACCTGCAACCTCAGCATAAACAGCAGTATCACAATTCAACACCATACTTAGACCAAGTCTTGTGGTCTGATGAAGTAAGAAACTGAACTCTATGTTTAAAGAATACAGAAAAGCACAAGGGAAAAAAAGAACTGATAAGCCTGAGGTTGAAGACAGTGGTACAGGTCATCCTCAACTGTTAGGAAAAGTTGTAACATTTCACATCATAAATAATTGATATTACAGAAAAACATTGATCTAATACATACACCATCTAATTTAAAGTGCCCCTATTATGGATTTTTGAAAATTACCTTTCATGCAGTGTGTAATGTAAACAGCCAAAATCGTAAAGCTCATCATAAATAAAGATGTGTCTCTAAAAAGAGAGAGTCTGACCCTGAATCGCTTAAAGTTGGCATGAAACGGAAGTTGTGATAGTATTTTCTTCCCTATTGTCACATATATCCAAGTGAAACCAGAGATATGTATGAAATAACTATTGCAATGCTGCAAAATGAATAACTTTTCACCGCAACAACAATAGCAATGCACAGCGAAAGAACTGCAAAATTTACTAGTCATTACAAAAATAATTTGCTATGAAAATTCAAGTATTTTTCAATTACTACAATAGTCTGCATTCACATTGCATCATGCACATCAGTTTTGACAAATTATATTTTTATAGCAGTTCTCTCCCTGTGCATTGCTATTCTTGTTGTGGTGAAAATGTATTAGTTTAGCAGCACTCCGATATTAATTTTAGATAATTTTATGATAAAAAATACAGTACCAGTCAACATGACGTTAACTACTAGGCATGTTTAGATGTCAAGCAAAACTTTTTTTTTTTTTACAAAACAACCCCAACCAAAACCCCCACCCAGCCCGCCATGGAAATTCTCACTCCAAGTTGAACTCAAAAGTTGGCAGCCCTGACGCAGTCACACCCTAACCCTACCAGTTACCCTATCACTTAACATAACTCCACCCATTATCTCCACAGAGGTGGAGCTGGATGTCATTTGGTTCTACAGTGAGCACTGCTTGAGATATTTCCAATCAAAAACAGGAACTTAACTGTTTTAATATTACTTTATGGGTATTATTATTATTATTATTCAGTTATATTTCATGCTCAAGCTTTGATGAAATTTGAAGATGATTTGAAAATAATCATTCTAATATGCTGTTTGCTGCTCGAGAAACATTTTTTCTTATTATCATACCACTGCTGAAAATGGTTTCTGCAGCTTATTATTTATGAAGAAAGTGTGATACAAATGTTTGGAGTAAGTATCATTTAATAATAATAATAATAATAATACGTTTAACAAGGCATTAAATTGCTAAACTGTTTAATATACCGTATATATATATATATATATATATATATATATATATATATATATATATATATATATATATATATATATTCCAAATATTTGACAGGCAGTGTAATTAAAAAAATAATTGATCATATTCTAAATCTGTGCTCCATTGCACTTACTAGGCTTTGCTTTAAGAAACCAGAATAACAGAATAAAAAAAGTTTATGATGTCAAATTGAATTCATGCATTAGCAGCCTTAAAAATAGCACAAAAAGCACCACATTTTTTACTCTCATTACTTTGACCGCCTTATTAATAATGTAACATGTTGTTTATGTATACATAATTAATAAGCTGTTCCGTTACAATGATTAAAAAACAACAACAACTGTGATGCAATGAATCATCACTGCAGTTGATTGACTGAACAAGATCGTGTTTGTACATCTCAAGGTTTGTTATCTATCCAAATGGCCCACATCCTGTAGATGTTAATCAACACTACTAGGAAGTTCTTAATGGTAAAGAAGACCAGCATTTGATGAAAGTCAGAAAAATAAATCATAACTGCAAGTCGGACAACAAAGAAGGGGCCATCTTGAAGAAAAATAGTTCCCGCAATGTCCCATATATCTGTCCTGAACTTGGAGATGAGAGAGCCAACCTGGCCTTCACAAATATCCTCAGGTTTGGTGTTCACCACTGAGAGATGCCAATGAAAAACAGGAAAGAACTTTACAACAATGATTAAAATTATATTGTCATTCTTGGTTATGGTTATGCATACTTCAGATTTTGCATCTATAATTCCTGCCATAATTAATTTCATATTTTTGTGTATGAAACAACAGTTATGAAAGGGTACAGACCTGAGAAATGCAAAGGAAACTGTAGCATGCTCAATGTCCAGACCCCAAGAATAATGCACACAAATTGTATACTGTCCTCCCTAGAACAAGGAACAGATTACAATGAAATATTAATGACCAAGAAAATATTGTGATATGACATTGAAACTCTGTGGGGTTTTGTTTTACCCTTTTCTTCACCTCAACTGTTTTAGCATTTGGAAAATTAACCTTGTAAGGCCTAATATATTAAATAATATTCAGATTATTTAATTGAACAGTTTATTGTACATTTAGACAAAATCTTTTGTGATTTTTGTGGAGTGCCATATTTGAGACTTTTATGATTCATATAGTATGACATTGGAGAATATGGAGCTCATACCCAAGGAGAAAAAAAAGCCTCAGTTTTATTCAGAAGCCCAAAATGAGCAATCTGGTGTGATTTCTAATATTTATATGGTAGCTATGAATATGATTCTCACAGCTTGTAATGTAAATCAATGAAATCTTTATGATAATATAACAGAATACTTACATAACTATCTCCCAATAATTTGTTTATGATCTGTTATATACATATAATGCAAAGCAATACAATGATGATTGAGAGAGCAAAAGCCTGATATATCATATTTGCTACTCACATTTTAAAGTGATTTTCAAATAAATAAATATAATCTTGTAAATCTAAGCTGCTTCAGTTCGGTAAATAAAAATCAGTAAAAATTTCACAACATAATGACAAGCACTGCACCACAACTTGAAGAGGGACTTTTTCAAAATTATATATTTAGAATTTAGAGGCCTTTCAAATATGAAACAGTAGGCTTTACAGGGTTGCACTTACTTAATAATAATACCACTGAGAATTGAAATAAATGTAAAATGCAGGTCTTTTTTAGTCTCAAACAACACTTACTCCACATCATTGAGGGTCTCACTGATGAACTCGAGGATATCAGCAGCTGTGCCCACAAAGATGAGCAACAGCTGGGATATTTCATCTCTGGTGACTCCTCCAGCAATCGGTAGCAACCACTTCCCCACTATCATCAGGATCAGGACGATTTGCTGAAGGGCCAGGATCCAGTCATTGGCACAAACCGATGACAAAAATTTCAGAGGGTCCTAAAATACCACCACAAAGTAAGTATTCCGCTATGAAGTATTGCTCTCTGGAAGAACTGAGGTCACACTTCCATAAAGCATGTCCTATAAATCTCATACAGTATGTGAAGATGTGGCAACTTCAGAACAAATAACAGCAGGTATGAACAATGCATGAACATGAACGCAGGTCTTGTTTGTCCTGGGGGCTGAACCAACATCTGTATTTGCAAAACACCCAAGGTAGACATTATGTTTTTAAGGCAAAATGGAGTAAATAAACTATGTCTGAGATTCAGAGATTACTGTAGACTTCCATGGAAAATGTCTGTAATTGGTGTGAATGGCAAAGAGGCAGTACCTGCTGGCTCACACTTCCATTGGTCGAGTTTCTCCGTTCATCAAGAAAGGCTTGAATGCTCTCAGATGAATCCAGATTAGTACACTGCAGTAATCAGCATTTTTGTTATAAGACATTGATTATAAAATGTAATGTATTAGGCATTGACTGTGGGATTCACCCAGGTTTTTATTTGTCTTGATTTCAGAGCAACATGAAATGGGTTTGCACAGAAGAGAGAAGCTAAAATGTGTTTCTGAAAGGTAATTGAAATCCTATCTGCCATTGCTTTCTTTTACTATTACCTTAGTATCACTTAATTTGTTTTTCTGATGGTGCAACTCAAGGATCCATATGGTTGGTATGATACTGATGAGGAAAAACAATATTGCTGGAGAAAACCTAAAAGATCAGAGTTTGAGTCACTCAGCAATACTGTATGTTACCATTTTCTTGCATTGTCAAATTTCACACTAGATGATATTTTAGGATGTTGATCCCAGAAAAGGTACATTTTAGCTCTGGAAAATTCTTATGCTTGCAAAAAAAAAATGTTGATGAGTCTACTCACCATTTATAATCCTTCCCTTTTCTTCTTCTCAGAGTTAAAATCATTTCAGCCACGAGAGGTAGATAGAGGATAGTCAGAAACCAGTATAAATTATTATTTTTAACCCATGTCACCCTCCATACACCAATAAGAGACACTAAAATAAACAATGCCCTGGTGACTACAGCGCAGATAAATTTGACAAGCATGATTTCTTTCAAAATAGAGTTTTGGTCTGACTGATGAAGCACGGGAAGTTGTGGCTTTCACTCTGAGCTCCTATTGTCTTGAGTCTGAATAAATGAAGCACATTTTATGTTTTTTTTCTTCCCACCTTTCACACCGTTTGGGCGGGACTGCTGTTCTGAATAGCCTATCTAATGATGTTGTTATTTATTCTTTTTTTCCCTCTGAGAAAGAGAAATACAAAGTATTTCGGTCTATCCACATGAGTTGTTTAAATTATGTTTTGGTACGTTTCAGTGATTATGTTTTGTTAAACTCTTGTTTAGTTTGACTTAAGGTTTTAGCAGAGGCTCAATAAAATATTACTCTGTCAGTAATATTTTATGTTCAAGAATAAACTGTTAACTTGAGGTGCAGTGAGGTCCAAATAGTAAATCAGGTTGATTTGAATGATTCGATTGAACCCAATCACAAACCATTTAGTTATCAGGGAGAACTTTGTTATGGAGTGAAAGTGAATCTTGTTGAAAACGTGTTGGAACATGCTGTTTTCCAGACAACTCGGAACACGCTTTTCTATTGAAAAATATGTGAAAATGTTAACATGCACTCACAAACAAACCAAACCTTGCATCACAAGAAGAGACTGTCAAAACATGTTGTAACTGAAATATAATGTTTATTAGGCTCACTGTGAAGATGGAAAATTTTGAAGAGTCCTTTCCCCCCTCTCCCAACACTTTAGAAAACATCATATATCTAGTTAAGTTTATTTTGAATTGTGAAGTACAGATATAAAATTTGTATATGTGAGTTTTGATTATTAACTTTCTAAAAAAGAGAGCTCAGTCGGTCCCGAATTATTTTATATTTGCCTGTTAATTTTTTTATTTTGAGCGAATTTGAGTCGTGACATGTCAATGGAGAACAAAAACTGTAATGTGAACACAAAAAGGGTCAGATGTGTTCTGCGAGGTCCTGCAAACATACTGGTAAAATGAGGTAAGAAAATCGCTCTTTATTAACGTTAACGTTACCTTTCAAAAATAATAAAGTAACATTACCAGAGTTTACAAATAGGTAAAGGACATGTAACCTGCAGAAGAAAAATAACATTACCTGTGTGTGTATTTTTGTATTAATTTATCACAGATGCTCAAGTTAGATCATCTGATGTTGTTGTGTTGCTGGTAAGTTATGTGTTAATGTCTATCTTTTAGAGATTTTTCCACATTTTCCTTATATGAATGCCATGCATTAGGTGTGTTATTATTATTTTTAAATCTTAAAATAGTCTCAAAGATAACATACTCTTCGTGTTTTCTGAAATATATAATTGCAAATATCGGTACAATTTAAATTAATTAAGATTGTTTAAAGCAATGGTTCTCAAAGTGTGGTACAAGTAGCACTAGTGCAGGGATAGGCAACGTTCATTCTGGAGTGCCGCTGTCCTGCAGAGTTTAGCTCTAACCCTAATCAAACACACCTGAACAAGCTAATCAGGGTCTTCAGGATTACTAAGGCTACGTCCATACGCAGCCAGAGCTTTCCCTATCCGATTTTTTTTTTTCCTCATCTCAAGAAATATCTGCATCCACACGAAACCACAAAACCGAGGCAAAACTATGTAGTATACATGCCAGACCAGCATGTGGCGCTGTAATTCTGCCACAGAGATACACTAAAAACGGAGAAGAAGACTTGGACTATGCACATAAACCTTGCGTGCTGTATACAAATGAACATGGAACAATACATTTATTAATCTGTGTCAATGTTAGTTAATAAAAAGACAGTCGTTCAGTGTTTGTTCATGTTTTTGTTGCTGTTACGTGACGTAGCGGTGTCTGACTAGGGGCAAGACGTGGGTTGATGACGTCATCGTTTCAGAAAATATACGTATTCACTGTCCACACGAAAACGCAAGGGTGGCGTTTTCAAATTTATCTACTCTAGGACCCGGTTTCAAAAAATATCGGTTTCACTCTCCCAAAACGGCGGATCAGTGTGGATGAAACGCCTATACGATACATAATTTATGCTTATACATCGAAACGCGTCTCCGTGTGGATGGGGCCTAAGGCTACAGACAAGTGTGTTTTTTTTTCAGGGTTGGAACTAAACTCTGCAGGACATCAGCACTCCAGGACTAGTGACAGATCTTTCTTGAACGATTCGTTCATTTGAAACAAATCTTTAATTTGACTTGGGACGAACGAGTCATCTCGGGGAGTGATTCGTTCAGTTGCACATGCGCAACTTCCTATGAGTTTTGTACTGACAAAAGAACCAACAACTCGAAAGATGAACTAATCAATTCTCTTTCCGGCTCATCAGACAGCACAGTTTTAGTGTATGGGGCTGTCACGTGATGAACGAACGACTCAAACCCGAGGACTCAAAAGGTGAACTAATCAATTCTCTTTCCGGCTCAGACATCATAGGTGTAGCGTATAGAGCTGTCACTTGACGACTCAAACCCGAGGACTCGAAAGATGAACTAATCAATTCTCTTTCCGGCTCAGACATCAAAGGTTTAGCGTATGGGGCTATCACGTGATGAACGAACGACTCAAACCCGAGGACTCGAAAGATGAACTAATCAATTCTCTTTCTGGCTCAGACAGTATAGGTTTAGCATATGGGGCTTTCATGTGATGAACGAACAACTCAAACCCTGAAGCCTTGTCAGATAAGAGGTGAGGTGAGCTAATCATAGGCTAAAGACCCAGGTAAATAATAAATGAATCTTTTCTGTTTCTTAGAGCATTAAAGTTTTGTGTTGTTTGAAGTGTGATCAACGTTTGCGTAACTAGTAGATGTGTTAGGGAAGTAACGTGTAACATTTGAATTACAATTTGCTAAAATGAATGAAATGACTCGAAAAAAGGTTCGTTCATTTTGCTGAACGAGACTCAAAAGTCAGAGTAGGTAAAATGATCCGAACCTCCCATCACTATCCAAGACCGACGTTGCCTACCCCTGCACTAGTGTTACTCAGGCTCCCTCTAGTGGTACGCAGAGGAATCACTAATTAAATATAAATTAATGTTAATACTTACGGTGTTGCGATATACCATAAATGACGATAATCGTGATATTCAAAGCAACAATTATTGATATCATGTTAATTTAGTGTGTCACAATGTACCGGTATTAGCGATAACTGCAATATTTAAAATGAACAGTTCTCTTATGATAACACCACAGTCGTGGCCTAACGGTTAGAGTGTTGGACTTGCAATCCAAGGGTTGTGAGTTCGAGTCTCGGGCCGGCAGGAATTGTAGGTGGGGGAGTGAATGTACAGCGCTCTCTCCACCTTCAATACCACGACTGAGGTGCCCTTGAGCAAGGCACCGAACCCCCAACTGCTCCTCGGGCGCCGCAGCATAAATGGCTGCCCACTGCTCCGGGTGTGTGTTCACGGTTTGTGTGTGTTCACTGCTGTGTGTGTGCACTTTGGATGGGTTAAAAGCAGAGCACGAATTCCGAGTATGGGTTACCATACTTGGCTGTATGTCACGTTACTTTCACTTTCACTTTCACTTTCACATGTAAATACACCAGCGCCAGTACCTGGTTGAGCTCCCAGGTGGCAGTATTGTGCCTTAACGCTGACACCTGTCACACAAGAAGATGATGCAAAGGTGCAGCTACTCCGAGGAAAGCTGTGTTTGTCAGAGTAAGTTGTCATTACTTTACTAGTCATAGAATGGGAAGCGTTATATTAACCTGTTAACAGCGTTTTTCTGTGTTCATATATTTAAGTAAAGGGTGATTATTTTAATAAGTACTGCATTTTCTTTACTTGTTTTATTTTTGTATTTGCAATCAATAAGGCCTGTGGGTAGTAACACTTTATTTCTTTGTTCAAATCTATTAACAATTATATGATTAAAACTGATCTTGAAAAACTGAGCGACCACATTGCTACATTAAACTCTGAAAAACGTTAAGTTGGTCGCAGTGCCATGCACTTAATGCATCATCTGAGGTCATTCTTCAGTAAGGTTCATTAGTTAACATTAGTTAATTACATTAGTTAACATATATAAATAATATTAATAATGAACAATATTTCCACATCTTTAATTTCAGCATTTACTTACGCATTATTAAAATCACAAGTTGTGTTTGTAAACATTAATGCACTGTGAACTAACATGAACAATGAACGACTCTATTTTTATTAATATTAACAAAGATTAATAAATTGTGTGATAAATGTATTTTTCATTTTTCTTTCATGTTAGTTAATACATTAATGTTAACAAATTACATCTTATTGTAAAATGTTACCATTAATATTTATTCATCATACTGTTGAACTTGACAGTATTTTCTCTCTTGTTATTTCATAGGAGCTTCAAAGAAGACGGAGAAAGCCAGAGTCTTGTACCCTGCGTTTATCAGTATCCTTATGTTCGTTAGGTGAAAAAGAAAAACTTAATAAACAAAGTAAAAAATAATTTGACATATCCCCCCCCCCCCCCCACCCCCCCAAAGGTTGTTATCCTGGTACCGCTATTGTGAATTCTTATGGCCACAATAACCGTGATATGAAAAATTTAATATCATGACAGCTCTAGTTAATACATTTTAATGTAATCTTTGAGTAAAGGTTTTTTTTTTTTTTTTTTTTTTTTACATTTAAGTACAGTACAGTTATGTAACTTTTGTTATAACACATTTTAATTTAATCTTTAAGTTTTTCATTTACCTGAATGTAAGCACAGTGCAGTCTTAATGTTCAAACTGTTTACAATGTTAAAGTGGCTGACAAAAATAAATATTCTTATTAGGAATAAAACTTCCTCATTTTTGAACTGTGCAGAGCTGTAGCTGAATAGTTGGGCCTACTACGCTGCTGAAATTTAATGTTGGACATTATGGTGGTATACTTACAGAGCCAAATTTTTTTCTGAAGTGGTACTTGGTATAAAAAGTTTGAGAACCACTGGTTTAAAGAAATGGTATAAAATTAAATCTTGCTTTTTAACAAATTCTCAGTAAACCATTTCTTCTTTCCCCAAGTAGAGTCATCAAGGATCCAGCTTATTATTGGCAAATTGGTAAGGAATTGTTCATCTGCTACATTGCACAGTCACTTAGAGATTCATTGACCTTTTGTGAGAGGTTTTGATTTTACTTAGTTTAATAAAAAATGTACTTAATTTGATTTGACTTGTTTTACTAAATACACTGTATAGCTAGGATTCTGATTAAAACTGTGTAACTGGGGGCTCTGAAAACACTGCTTGTGAATAATTTGTTAATATTGTAAACTTTCATCTGAATACATTAAAAAAGTGTTTAATGAATAGTCTTGTACACTTTGTTTCCAAT
This sequence comes from Cyprinus carpio, assembly GCF_018340385.1. Classification (NCBI taxonomy): domain Eukaryota; kingdom Metazoa; phylum Chordata; class Actinopteri; order Cypriniformes; family Cyprinidae; genus Cyprinus; species Cyprinus carpio. Next base: position 5,344,000 of record NC_056583.1, read on the forward strand.
CCCACTGTTATTGAACTGTAAAGTGAAAATATTGTGTGATTTGTTTTGCATTCAGTTTTCAGTTAAAAATATTTCACAATATCAAAGTTGATATTTTATGAGGATTTATTTTTGGTGTTTTTGTTTACACAGGACAGTACAGAAAGCGCACAAGTGGGAGAGAGTGGAGTGGACGGCGTCAGAAAGGACCTAGAGCTGGGACACTTTAGAGGATCACCCGAAGCACAACCACACTATTCAGTTGTTAACTGGTGACGTAAGAAGTGCTGTTTCTGGGTCCAAGCCTCAACTCGCTTCACTTGAGAATACTACCTAAGCAGCCGTTTATGAGCACTGTTTATTTATATTAAACATTTAAGCTACAGTCTCCATGCTCACAGCGTCCCAAACACAAATAATTTTTATATTTATTTATTTTTATTTATATTTTCATTGTCTGACTATCTGGGATTTCGGTTTGGAGTTAAAGAGTAGGATTATAATTTTTTTGGTAGTATTATATCGCATTGTGAGTGTATATTAGCAACTTTTGTTGTTTTCCCGTGGTATCTGATAGAGCGTTTGGACACGGAAGAGGTGACACGTGATGTCAGACTTAACAATCGAATATGCACGAGGCTGTTGGTTCTAACATTTTAGGTTCCCCCTTGGTAGAAATCACATTCCGCATTCCCGGCGTTAAAAAAAGACACCGTTTAGGGGGGTTCTCTTCATTAGAAATCGCTTCCCCCCTCGGGGGGCCCCCTCTAACGCTGGGCCCTTGGAATCGTCCTAACCTTCCCTCCTCTTACGGCGCCCCGGTAGTAGGTTCCATTCTCAAAATGTTCCAACACATTTTCACTGCACAAATGTACAAATCTTTTGTAATGAGACACATTAGTAAAACATGTTTTCACAGGAACTATAGTTTTCCACCAAAATAAAAGATCAACTTTCAGTCACAAAAGTACAAGGGTTTCTCTTGCAAGTGCAGCACAAAGTATGCATATTATTTTACAAAAACCTTTAAATATTATATTTGGATTGTTCTTCTACAGATTTTTAACAATCGATCCATGCACAGACACTGCAAGTTAAAGTTTGGGATTATTTTCATCTGTTTTATACAGTATGTTTCCAAAATAAAACTGCTGTTTTACAATTTTGAGCATGTGGTAGTTGATTGTAAAATCATTGCTGCCAGTCATTTGATTTATAATCTTTATAATATATAGTGTTGATCTAAATGCAAACTAGGCTCTAACAGAACGTACAGTTGTGTATTTACCCATCAACGTTGATTCACTTTGCAAAATCAACACCTAATTCAACGTTAATCCAACCTCTACAAAACAACTCGCGGCAACAAAGTAGCCTAATTCCGCGGGAAAACCGCGGACTTGGCAACACTGCAAAAAAAATAATTCAGTTTTCGATTGGAGGTTCATTTCGAGGCGCACGTGAACACACATGCCCCACCCACTGTGGTTTCCAGGGCAACAATATACAGACAACAACATGTCTGGAAGAGAGAGATCACGAGAGGGAGTCCGATCCGCTGAAAACTCAGGGAAGCTCAAGAGAGGAGAAGAAACTGATAAAGATGATACTGTGCTCAGTGTATGTAAACCGCATGCCTATAAATTCAGTCATTCACTTGGTGTTTAGACGATTTCTGTAGACCTATGATAAAGTGAGGTATCTAGCGTAGCGTTACACTTCTGCTAAGTAATCCACACAGAAGAAAAGAACACTTTAAAACTTGTATTAATAACATTTACAAACATTTTAATTTGTATACCATTGTCTAAAATGTAATTAAACTTTGATTCATTTAACTGTTATATAGGCTAATAAAATCTGTAATGGAAGTGTCATCCATGAATTTTTTTTTCCTGGTCACATTTGACCATTATGTGGTGGTATGATGGTATGTAACGTATTTTATATCTTAATCTTAACTGTTATTCTTGATATCAAATCAAATATTAAAAATAAATGTACATGTAAATAATGCACAAGATATCGAAACACAAACACAAATTTTAAATCACTGACAGGTCCTGATGTGCAGTTATACAGCTCTCAACTGTCACAGTATATGATTTCTATGATCATAACTATGTGTTAATAATGTTTTTACAACTGATTTTCAACAACATTCAGTTCCGAAGCAAAGCTACTAACATAAACAGGTAACTACCGTAGATATACTGTAAAATATTGTTAAAATGAAATAAAATATCATGAAACATAACTCTCAGATAACTCACACCATGGTTAATTTCAGACTTGCTATAAGGGTAGGGTTGAATTATAATTAATTTCATGAAAGTGTATTTTCTACTATCTCATATTCTAGGAAGGGAAGAAATCTTTTCCTCAGTGGGAACTTCTAAAGCAAGACCAGATAAATATTCTGCTCAGCCTGCCTGTGGACCAAGTGCAGCTGTAAGTTTACAAAAAAAATAGTTTCTTTAAAATTGTTCATCATATGCACGTGTCGCAGTTATTTTGAGCAACAACAGTATCATTAGTGGTCAGCTATTCTCATTATTAAATAATTCACATCTTGTTTGTATCTAATTTACATATATGATATTTGACATATATGACTTTTATGATATATTGTATGTCTTGCATTTTAAGACAGTTTGAGGATATACTGAATATAGAAAACCACCAAACATGTGTGAAAGAAGCTGCGCTGTTGGAGTATTTTGTCAATGGATTTTGTTGGGCCAAAGAGATGAACTTCAGTTCTCAGCAAATCTCATTTATCATGGCACTTTTACAGCAACTACTTGACAACATAAAAAGTAAGTGGTGTTCTCTGAAATCAAGTTTTGTTTAGTTTGAAAGTTAACCATGGTTGCTACTTTAGGTCTAGTGTATTTTAGTAATCCATTTAACCTAACACTAATTGAGTTTGAATTCGCAAAGCATAGTACAGATCTTTTGCCTGATTTACATCCTTTTTTACAATGCCTGTTGCATTTTATTTCAGACAAACAGTCATTTGCTGATAATTTCAAGACATTTATCCAAACAGTACTTGCCAGTAAAGCCAGTTTTTTATTCACCACCACCGATCAAATCAAAGCCATCACAGATTACTTCAAGACCAGGTATGTCTTACAATGTCACATCCGTCCTTTAATTACATTCCTCCTAAATACATATGATTATGCTCAAGTGCAGTGTTTAATTGTTGAATATGGATAAGGTCATTTTCAACCTGTCGCAAGTTATTAATTGATGCAAGATGCTGCTTTGCTATTAGACAGCCAGCAACAAGCAAACTGGAATTCTTTTATGGCCTTCATAATTAATGTTATGCATAATTCATACAGCAACGGATTGTGAAGCATGCAGACTACATTGGCGCATAACAAGCTGAATGCAAATCATTCGTCTTTTAGAAAGCAAAAGAAAAAAACACTGATGCACAGTGCTGAAAAATGACACACAGTATGTGTATTATAGCTGAGCACGATTGATTTCTCTGCTTACCTGAAAGGCTCAGTAATGCACCCTTCATCAGACCTAACTTCAGACTGCTTGTTAGTGCTCAAGTTTAATTTGTCTTCAGTCTCCTTTACTGAGCTTGTTCATTTAAAAAATATATGAAATGTTTTGCCTTTTCAAAAAAAAAAAAAAAAAAGAGATATTATTCATGGAACATCACATACAGTAACATTAAATTTTAATGCAGTATTAGCATTTGAGACACAAATCATAGTAACAGAAATTGGGATTATAAGAAAACATCTTAGCACTGAGCATAATTACACCCTTAAAAACTGCTGGCACATCAACGGTTTGCATAAAGTGCATTTTGTTGGCCAAAACCCAGAAATTAGCAATTTAGCAATTTGGGTCGTCATGAAGTCAATGGGTTTTTGGTTAAATGTTTGAAATAAGGTTTGCTGTTAGCACAAGCTCATGATATTGTCAGGTTTTATTCTACAACATAAATTGCATCAGTAATACCCCCTTTTGATTTTTTTTTTTTAAAGCTTTTTCTTGTTTCGACAAGTGGATATATGGCACTGCAGAGGTTTTCATTAAATGTCATCAAACCGAATAATTCATCGACTCACTAGTCTGCTTTTACAGCCTCATTGTGTTCATAATCTCAGTATCACAAACTATTCTAACTCAAACTTGCAAGGAAAATGTTTTTTTTTTTAAATAAAAACTACAAGTTTGGAAGCTTAATGGTGATATGGCGTAATTTGTTCATTGCCTAAGAAAAAAAAAAGCTTCAATATTGTCAACAACTGTGACAGCATTACAGGTTCTCATGTATTCTTCATGTGTATAAACAGTCTTTTCCAGCACTACAGACTATATGAATTAATTTTCAATCATAGAAGGGAGGAGCAACTCCTGAAAATAGAGGTAAGATTCAGATTTAATATGTAAAATCAAAATTTTCAATAATGAAATTTTCATCATTTACTCACTCTCATGTTGTTACATTTTCAATAATTAGTAAATAACAACTATTGCTCTGTTGTGAGTGCCTTTGGATAGAAGTGTCTGCTAAATGTATAAATCTAAACTTAAATTTAATTTGTTTCTTACACAAAGTTTTATGGACTACTAGAATTTAATTATTCTTTTTGTAATTTCTGGAACTTGACAGGCTCAGGTTACTGTTTACCTTTATTATATGGAAAACATGAACATTCTGGCACTTTTTCTTTTTTTTCCAGTAAATATTATAATATTATTGCTCGTTGCCTAAAAGTTGCATTGAGACAACGGTGATGTGAAATCAGCATATCTGAGTGTGTTGTTTAGTGTAAATCACAAGTTCAGTCATGTTATTCAGAGCTTGGCAAACTGTTTTTACATTCCACAGTATAAATGTTGCATTCATAATCACTCAACTGTGCAGGTTTCATCAACTCCAAAACAGTACCTGTACTGTAGCTATACAATGAAAAAATAGTTTTTAGATGAGATAAAATAGGGTTAAAATCAGATAAAATCAGTTACTATTAAACAGTTTGCAAATTTATTATGACATACTCTAACAAGCATAGCAAAAGATTTTGTTTAATACAGTTGTTATTCAAACAGGCCAACACTTAAAAGGATATTTCACAAAAAAAAAAAAAAAAAAAAAATTCACTCGGCAACAAATTTGGCTACCAAGTTATTGGCCATTCAGAACATCCATCCATCCATCCATCCATCCATCCATCTTCTTCCGCTTATCCGGGGCCGGGTCTCGGGGGCAGCAGTCTAAGCAGAGATGCCCAGACTTCCCTCTTCCTAGACACTTCCTCCAGCTCTTCCAGGGGAATACCGAGGCGTTCCCAGGCCAGCCAAGAGACATAGTCCCTCCAGCGTGTCCTCGGTCTTCGCCGGGGCCTCCTCCTGGTGGGACGTGACCAGAACACCTCCCCAGGAAGGCGTCCAGGAGGCATCCGGAACAGATGCCCGAGCCACCTCAGCTGGTTCCTCTCGATGTGGAGGAGCAGTGGCTCTACTCTGAGCTCCTCCCGAGTGGCCGAGCTCCTCACCCTATCTCTAAGGGAGCGCCACCCAGCCACCCTACGGAGAAAGCTCATTTCGGCTGCCTGTATCCGGGATCTTGTCCTTTCGGTCATGACCCACAGCTCATGACCATAGGTTAGAGTAGGAACATAGATCGACCGGTTAATCGAGAGCTTCGCATTGCAGCTCAGCTCCTTCTTTACCACAACTGACAGGTACATTGACTGCATCACTGCAGAAGCTGCAACTATCCGCCTGTCAATCTCCCGCTCCATCCTTCCCTCACTCGTGAACAAGACCCCAAGATACTTGAACTCCTCCACTTGAGGCAGGAGCTCTCCACCAACCTGAAGGGGACATTCCACCCTTTTCCGGCTGAGAACCATGGCCTTGGAATTGGAGGTGCTGATTCTCATCCCAGCCGCTTCACACTCAACTGCAAACCGTCCCAGCGCACGCTGAAGGTCCTGGCCCGATAAAGCCAACAGGACAAGATCATCTGCAAAAAGCAGAGACAAAATCATGTGGTCCCCAAACCGGACACCCTCCGGCCCCTGGCTGCACATAGAAATCCTGTCCATAAAAGTAATGAACAGGACCGGTGATAAAGGGCAGCCCTGCCGGAGTCCAATATGTACCTGGAACAAGTCTGACTTACTGCCGGCAATGCGAACCAAGCTCCTGCTCCGGTCATACAGGGACCGGACAGCCCTTAACAGAGGGCCCCGGACCCCATACTCCCGGAGCACCCCCCACAGGAGCTGCGAGGGACACAGTTGAATGCCTTCTCCACATCCACAAAACACATGTGGATTGGTTGGGCAAACTCCCATGAACCCTCCAGCACCCCGGCGAGGGTATAAAGCTGGTCCAGTGTTCCACGACTGGGACGAAAACCGCATTGTTCCTCCTGAATCCAAGGTTTGACTATCGGCTGAATTCTCCTCTCCAGTACCCTGGCATAGACTATCCCGGAGAGGCTGAGGAGTGTGATCCCCCTTTAGTTGGAACACACCCTCCGGTCCCCCTTCTTGAAAAGAGGGACCACCACCCCGGTCTGCCATTCCAGAGGCACTGTCCCCGACTGCCACACGATGCTGCAGAGGCGTGTCAGCCAAGACAGCCCCACAACATCCAGGGACTTGAAGTACTCAGGGCGGATCTCATCCAACCCTGGTGCCTTGCCACCAAGAAGCTTCTTAACTACCTCAGTGACTTCAGCTTGGGTGATGGACGAGTCCACCTCCGAGCCCTCGGCCTCTGCTTCCTCAACGGATGACATGTCGGTAGGGTTTAAGGAGATACTTGAAGTATTCCTTCCACCGTCTGACGATATCCCAAGTTGAGGTCAACAGCTGCCCACCTCCACTGTAAACAGTGTTGGCAGGGCACTGCGTCCCCCTCCTGAGGCGCCGTACGGTTTGCCAGAATCTCTTCGAGGCCAACCAATAGTCTTTATCCATGGCCTCACCAAACTCCTCCCAGACCCAAGTTTTTGCCTCCACAACCACCCGAGCTGCAGCCCACTTGGCCTGCCGGTACCTGTCAGCTGCCTCAGGAGTCCCGCAGGCCAGCCAGACCTGGTAGGACTCCTTCTTCAGCTTGACAGCATCCCTTACTTCCGGTGTCCACCACCGGGTTCGGGGATTGCCGCCTCGACAGGAACCAGAGACCTTACGGCCACAGCTCCGAGTGGCCGCATTGACAATGGAGGCGGAGAACATGGTCCACTCGGACTCAATGTCTCCAGCCTCCGTCAGAATCTGGTCAAAGCTCTGCCGGAGGAGGGAGTTCAAAATCTCTCTGACAGGGGGCTTAGCCAAACGTTCCCAACAGACCCTGACAATACGTTTGGGTCCACCGAGTCTGTCCAGCTTCCCCCCCCCCCCATCGGATCCTACTCACCACCAGGTGGTGATCAGTTGACAGCTCTGCCCCTCTCTTTACCCGGTACATCTGAGATCTGTAAAATTGGAAGTCCTGATTACATCAAACATAAAGGCACAGATTTGTTTGGCGTCTGAATGGTGCTTTATGCTGTAGCATACAAATAATGAGAGGTTCAGTCGAGCATCTTACAGTGAACAGAGATCAAAAACAAAATCTAGGCCACTGATACAATAGCACCTCACACCATGTAAAGAACAGTTTTGTATTTGTTTTGAAAGGGACTTCAAAGCACATTTTGAATATAAATGTACTTGATTTTTCTCACAAATTGGAACCAGTTTATTGATTCAAGATGTTTTACGAATTACATAAAAGCAAAACAGGACAATGAATTGCAGCAGGCATTCTATTTTTACTCCTATTAAAATGATAATTTTGACGTTAATTTGTTTATTGCTTGAGATGGAACACGCACAAATCATGTCATTGGGAATAATGGGAAACAATGTAGTAATGAAAGAGCATTGTTCTACTCCCCGGCTTCAATTTGGCATTATAATTATGTTTGGTATACAACCCACCAGACTCTTTGTTTTTGTTTGTGCACTAGTTTTGGGTTCTGGGTGAAGGGCCTCCTGCCAAATGAACAGTAAAATGTTCCAGCCAGAGAAAATTTAACTCTGTTAACTGTTAATGCAGGCCTAAATCTTTTCAGATACACCTCACAAAATTAATTTCTTGAAAAAGTAAAGTAAGGGATTACTCTTATTTTTTTCTGTAACTTAATTACAGAAACTTCTGATGTAATTGCATTAAATACTGTATAGACTTCAGAACAGTTCAAATGTTAACATGTATGTTTTTAATGTAAACTTCTCCCTATAATACTTCAGTCAAGAATAATATATGCAATTTTATATTATTTATTTTAAAAAATTAAAAGAGCAGTTTCACATCTATCATTGTATTGTTCAACTGGTCGAGGTTGATATGGGATTTATAAATTAATTAGTAATAAGTAATGCAATAAATTTTGGAGAAGGTACAGTACAGTAATCTAATTAATTACTTTTTTAGAATAACTTACCTAACACTAGCTGCATCTAACAATTAATTTGATAATCAGTTAATCTGATTATTAATTAAGCAATCAATTAATTAGATAAAACTGAAATCCCTGAAATTATGTATAATCGATTACTTGCAAAATGTTATTCCACATCCTGCCCAATGTTGTCTTCCAAACAATGTGCAATTTGATTGCAATGCAGACAAATATTGTGAATGTATCTGTGCAAATAATCTTATGTGCAAAAAGGGGTTAAAATTTAAACTGATTGCTTACCATTAGAAAGTTCAACTCACTAAATCAGAAAAATTATAAGGAAAAAAGCTCAGAATGTTAACTGGTATGAGGTAGGAGCTACAGTAGGAGGAACACATTCCCTTATGTGAACATTACATTTATACTTCATTTCATTAGTCCCTTTACTGTTACTGCTCTCATAAAAATATCCGATTAATTGTGTTTTTTAGAGTATTTTCTTTTGTTGTATTTAATTGTGATTGCTCTTGTTCTGTTGGGCTTAGTCTGTTTGATACAAATAAGTCTGAAAAAAAATTCTTGCTTAGGACAACTTTGGTGATGAACTTCTGCTCAACTCTGTATCCTTCACTGTTTTACAAATGCGTTTTGTCCATAGAAACTCGTTATTCACTATAACTACTATAAACACTCACTATAATGAAGTGACGTGACTGACAAATATTTCTGATATCGTGATTATCATGATTAATTGATTATCAAATTCTTTATTCACATTATAATTTTAGCAATAAGTTGATGCAGATCTACTCTGCCTATTGTCAGGCCCCTGTTGGCTTTATTTTGAAATAATGAGCCGTCAACATCCTACTTAATGTTGCAGGAGATAATCTTCAGTGAGATTTTTAATGAATTTCAAAGGGTTGTGTCTTTTGTTTCAGAAATGCATTGAGGTGATCAACCCCGCTGAGTTTGCTGCCCCACTGGAAGAAGGCATGCCCACTGATCTGTACTTCCATTACATGGCTCCCCCACGTGTCCAAACGCCTGAGCAGGTAAAATGTTTCCTTTCCCGTTCAGCCCATTCGTTGCTGTAATAATGGTTGAACTATCCAAAAGCGTTCTGAAGTGTTTGGCTTGCAGTAAACAGTTGTATTCATTTTGTGGTTCAGACTTTGCTTGGAATTACCCTTTCAGAGAAGATGCGTTTCACATGTTTCTCATTTTCAGAGGAAACACAAATCTGCTTCCAAGTATGACTAACACTTTTCCTTAACAGACTGCGCTGTACAGCTGGAGAACATAGACTGTACTGAGCAGAGGGAATCGTATATTATAACAGAAAGATTACATCACAGCACAGATTCTATCTTTATGGGGGGGGGGTTTCAGTCCCTCAGAGAATTTTCTTTTGCAACTATTTATGTATTAATGTATTTTTAATAATTTATTGAGTACAGAAAAAAATGTATGTAGTATAAATACTGTATATAAAAATGTCCACACACTTCACCTTTAAGGAGATGTATCTATTCAACTTGCCCACATATTTACCCAAATCTGGGAACTGGAAAAAAATACATGGAAATAAATAAGATCTTAAAAGTTATGGGAATTTTTGTCAAAATACATTTCTCTAGTTTTCCAGCATCAAGGTCAAAAGAACACCAAAACTTACCCTGTTGTGCACAGTTCATTAGTGCATATTATTGCAAAGAAAAAAAACTGTAATATTTCATCGATATGTAATAACATCTTAAATATAACTCTGAAATGACTTTTATTTTTCATTAACATCTCAAATCTCTCTCCAATTCAATATGCAATGCCCAATTTTCATGATTCAGTCATGAAAATCATGTTCCATCCAACATCTTATCTTGTTAAATATCCTGTTTTAATTGGACATATGTCAGATTGCTGCAATAAATTGGTTTCAAACTCTGTATTACATATTTTAGAATATTTTAAGCTAGAATTGCTTTTTCCATGTGCAATCTATATATATATATAAAAATGTTTAAGCTATAACCTTGGAAAATAAATGAAGATGCATTGGTCAAAAGGCGTGGGAACCCTGTTTGCTGCAGAATCTCATTAGAATGCACAGTGTGCCATATCCAGGAAGTGTGTGCTGTTCTGAAAAAGGCCACATGTAGGCGCTGTGCCACTGCTTATGTTTTTATGAATGAGTTTTCTCACACAAGATACTCAGTTCTGCCTTCCCACACGAATGCTCAGAAAATTTCCCCATTTGTTCTTTGATGCAGTGTTACATTAAAAGCTAAGAAAAATAAATCACATCAGAGCATATCTTGCTTTTAATGTGAATAACTAATAGGCTTTTATTTAATGAATCATACTATGCCATATATTTTCAAATAAGGTCAAAACCTATACTCCAAAAAGAGGTTATACATATTTTGATTTTGCATTATGCATTAATTTTGTCACCATTAAAATCAAAAATCACTCAAAAAACACTCAGAAATTCCCATTTGACAAATAATTACTAAGAAATGGCAAGCAACACATTGAATTAAATGTGAATTTTTGAAGTAGAAAGACTGGATATAGAAAGACTGGATATACACACATACACACACGCACGCACAACAAAAACTAAAAAGTAATAAAAATTACTTCACCCTCAAAAGGAGAATATTAAGAATCTGTATACGGCTCTATTCCATACAATTATGACACTATGTAAAAAATTAATTAATTAATTAATTAAACTGTGTACATTCTTTTTTTCTGTGATATGAAGGTGAATAAATAATGGCAGAATTTTTATTTTGAACTTTTCCTTTAAATGACCCCAGACCATGCAGGCATCTCATGAGGAAAATGTGGAAGAACCTGGAAAAGCTGAACTGGAAGAAAGTCCTGGGAATCAAGTGGGCTTCAGTGTGGAAGATGTTCGAGAAGTGCTGGGGGAAATGACCCAGGAGATGTTAGCAAAACTGCAGGTATACATCCTTGAGCAAATAACAAGCCTTCTCAGTTGCCTTATATAACCACGGCCTGTTTATAAGAAACATCATGCTGATCACTACCAACAGAGAGAGCGAAAGAGAAAAAAAAAATCTTTTTATTCGCTTGAGCCAGTTTCCACGGGAATAACATTCAAGGCTTGAGGGCAGGAATATAGCAGATAGCATTAATAAAACATCTTAAAAAGCAAAGAAATGAATAACAGACTATGTATCAGAACAATATTTCTGAAAATATCACAGTTCCGCTCATAGTCTCCCACAAACCTCCACCCACGGTGTGATTATGCCAAGAAAAAAAAAATCCAATATTAAAACCTGAATAATGTTCTCCTGTTTAATATCGTGGGTATTCTCTGCATAACGTAAAATACATTAGACAGCTGCTGGCAGATATCGTGATTAATTTTACGCTAGACTTAAGAAGGAATTGAATTACAGTGACTGCCGCGATTGCACAAAACAACCAGGTGGATTGCTAAATTGTCACAAGTTTTTACACGCCAAATGTTTTGGAGGTTTCAGACGGCAAAGGTTGCCGTAGGCTGTGCCAACAAGACCTGAATAGAGGAGGCTAGAAAGACATAAGTAATTTTTCACTTTGATGGGATTAATGATTATGGGGGTCATTCAATTCTCCTGCCATGTTCCATGAAGATCTTTGTCGTCTGTGTGATGAGCCTTTATTTCAAATGGCAGATGCTCTGTCATTTGAGAGCCCTGTGTGTGCATCTTATATGTGAGTGATACGCAGAAGAGCTGCTGCTATTTCCATCAGTTCTCCTGGGCTTTTCCTCTCTTTTTATTGTCAGAGGAAGGTCAATTACATATATCACTTTGCTAAATATAACCTCATGCAAAATGTTTGGTAAAAATCTTGCTGGGTCTATTTCGTTGTTTTTGTTGTTTTTCTATGCTAATTGTAACCCGTATGGCTCATGGGAGCATATGAAGTCACTGTGAAGCGTGTTTAATATCGCAGTCATCCACGTTCAGTTTGCAGTGTTTGCTACATCCATATTTATTCTTTTCTGTTGTTTTCTGTGCATATATTATCCTAGTTTCAGAAGTTCCCAGGAATGCTAAACTCTGTGGATCTCATCATACCTAATATGGTAGAAACAGTGAAAATTACAAATGCTGGAATTACAGAGAATGACTTCCTTACCAATAACATTACCATTCCAGATGTGGACCAGAGGCATTCAATATGCCTTTGTGCTGTACGGGGAACTTCTCTGCACACAATGGGTTGTTTATATTTTGTATCATTTAAACCTGGAACATTGTGTACAAATATGCATGAGTACAATACATTGTTTTACAGTGAGTCAAAGATTGATGACAAAATCAGCAAGGAAAATAAGTGGAATTTGGCATAAAGACAGTCAAGTTTATTTTTAGGACGATCATTTTTCATTTTTATTTTTAAACATTGTGACACTCTGTATTCTCATTTTTCGTTAACATTTTTGGTAATTTTATTCATGAGGGTTTATATATTTATTTTGAAATAAATTACCATTATTCTCAAAAGATAATCTCATTACTGTAATACAATAATATATATTTATATAATAATACTATACCAATAACAGTCTATATAATAATACTTTTTTTGTGAAATCAGTATAGCCCTTTTTTTAGGATGATTATGTTTTGTTTTTTGTTTTTTTACTATGTATTCTCATTTCCATAATATTTTCTGGGTCTGTTATTTAAGAGGGTTTGTGTGTGATTGTATGTTTGTTTGTTTGTTTATTTAGTAATTCCCATTTTTCTCTAACACTAACAATGTGTGTGTGTGTGCGTGTGTGTGTGTATATATATATATATATATATATATATATATATATATATATATATATATATATATATATATATATGTGTGTGCGTGTGTGTGTGTGTGTGTAATCAGTAGCCTATTTTTAGAACGATCATAGGGTTTATTATTATTACTATTATTATTATTATTTTAAGTTTTACATTGGGACACTATATATTGTCATTTCTGTAATGTTTTCTGGGCATTTTATTCATGAGGGTTTATGGATTTATTTAGTAATTCATTCCCATTATTCTCAAAGGTGAATCTCATTACTGTTAAACATATAAATCTGTATTTATACAATACTATAACAATAATATTCTGTGTAGACTCTATAGTCTCTATTCTAGAGTGAAACCAGTATCAATTAAAGGCTATAAAATAAAATACTAACATTGTGTATAAGTAATTTATAGTTTAAATAATAAAACATATATTTTGTATTATAGTAATGAGATGTTTCACATTACTGTAATGAGAATCGAGGGGGAAGATTTACAGAAATGTCTTGAAAATAATGTAAAAAAATCAATATAAAATAGATGTTTTGCCTTTGAACTGAAATATGACCCCCCAGCCCGAGATTCACTCATCTGACTGCAATTTCCACCCTGGTTTGGTTTGACATTTTTATGAATGTACAAATTCTTGTGTGTTCAACAGGCCGACTTCACAGAGAAACTGCGAGTTCATGAGGAGACCTACATCTCGAGGTTAGAACGACTTCAAAAAGGCTCTTCCAAATAGCACTGATGAGATGCCAAGAGGATTTCCCACCAGTATTTACTAATTCAATCAGAACAAGTCTGAAAATAACACGGAATATGGCACTGGTGGGTTATACAGCCAAATACTCTTAATTTACTGTACATTTCATTCACTTCGGTTGCACTTATGTCAAGCAAAACTACTCCATCAGTTTGTTCAATGCTGATTATAGATGAAATAAATGACTTTCTGGCATGCTTGATTTATTCAGCAAGATAAAATGATGCAGATGAAATTCGGAATCATAATCATGGACGTCAAGGAGGGAACAGAATATCTAATTAAGTTGTTTGTATAAGGTTTTTGTGGCACCTTTCCCACAAGTCATTAGCTGTCTGAAAGTAGCCCAGCGCTATGGCAACACTGTGTATCTCAGCCTAAATAGCTGAGTTGCCATATAAAGAGATGTATTATTAAAGCTGAATAGTGACTTTTTCCTCTGCATTTGAGAAAGCCCACATAAAACTATAAATATCCCCCGCAGTACATAAGAAAGAATGCTGATCATCTCAGCTCTTATTTTCCATTTTCACAGCACAATTATTTCACATCACAAGGCACACTCTGCATACGGAAGATTATTGTTGTTATTATAAAGATAAATTATTAATTCATCTCGTGTCAATCCTATTATTTAAGGTCTCAAACTCTCAATTCAGATTTAATACTTAACCAGCTTATGATTGATGGGTAAAACAGGTCCATTTAATCAGCACAATATCAAATTACAGCTACAGTATATTCATCCATGCCTTTGTTTTTTTACAGCCTGTTGATTTAGTTCTTCATTAGCCTTTCTGTCCCCGTGTTGAGTTAGAACATGTTTAAACAGTTTGGGTGTTGTATCGGAGCCGTTATTTTTGTTCCCAAACTAATTGATGGATGACCTTTCATCTCATACACAACAACACTCCCTCTACTGGCCAATAGAGTATATTAAAGAATAACTTCTTACTGGAGTGCTGTGGATAGGTTTTAAAGAGCCCATGGTGGCTTTTAGATCATGCTTATAAAATTATCTGTATGCTAGTGTACACCTAAAAGTAAAAAGTAATTTGTCATTATAATACACATTTTTCTCCAATCAAATGCGCTTTAGAACGAGATTGTCCCTCCACCTGAGATGACTAGAAATTGTAAGTAGCAGATCGAGGTTATGATGTAAACTAAACATGACTGGCGATTTAAAACAAAAATGAATCATTCCTAGATTATATTCTGCTTACCTTCCTTTTTTAACAAAACAAGAACATTCTCACAGTTTCATATGGAAGCTTGTTTCTGTCACAGGATAAAAAAAAAATGTCATTTTGACTTTTTATTTCACAATTCTGACTTTTTTTCTGGCAATTACAAGAAGTCAGAATTGCGGTATGTAAACTCAGAATTCTGAGAAAAAAAAGTTGGAATTGTGAAATATATTTGATTTGTTTTGATTTTCATCCTGTGCCAGGAACTTGTTTGTATAGTTTAAAGAGGTCTTTAACAAATAAATTGCTTTAGAAACTTTATTTACTGTGATTATTTACTCATTTACTGTAATATTTTATTAGTATATTTTATTTTTTAATGTATTTAATTTAGTTGGAATTGTGAGTTACCTTTTTTATTTTTATTTTTTAATTCAAATTGCATTAGAATTGCGAGATATAAACTGTGAGATGTAAACCTGGAAAAACAAAGTCAGAAATTTAAGAGTTTAAAACTCGCAATTCTAAATTGTGAAAAAAAAAAGTCTGTAAGAAACTCAAATTTGCAAGAATAAAAAGACAGAATTAACTTTGTAATTTTTTTATTTATTTTTTAATCTGTGCTATAAACATGCTTCCATAATTTTATCAGGTCTTTCACTAATAATTGGCTTTATAAACTTTATTTACTGATTTACTATATTTAATTATTATTGTTATTTTTTTTTTACATTTATTTAATTTAGAATTTATTATTTAATAAATATGAATATAATAAAAATATTAATACTTATTATATATTATTTACTGATGACTAAAAACTAATGTTAAGTATAGTTACACTTTCACAGTCATTAATGAACTTTCCTAATGAGACATGCTGTACTCTTTGGTCCACTGATGTCACTTTAAATAAGAATAAATAATGAATATGTCTGTGTTACAAGATGTTTTACTCTTTTAAATGCAGCATTTTTTCTTCAGCGGATGCCGGCAACAATCATGTTTTCATTTGCAATCTTTGCGAGATCTAAATACATTAAAACCTTTCGTTGTACAAAATCAAGCTAATTAGAAGTGAGGATACAGTTGCTGCCAAACGATTGTGTATCTATGCTGAGTGATTAAAAACATTCTTGAACATTTGATGATGTGATGATTTATAGCTTTAATCATCCCCAAAATAGCTGGAAGGAGTCTGATGTGCTGGCAGCAGATTTTTTTCCATGGTACTTATTTCACAACTACCCCACTTCGAGAATAAGAAAGCTTTACTGTTGACACATCGTAACGCAGCCCATGATGCTTTGCTTTGCTTTTTATTAAGTTAAGCAGAACATAAATGGAGGACAATAACAAGGGCAGATGGGATCATCTTGTTTTGTCTCACTATTGAATTTGTTGTGCTGTGGCAGAACCAAAATCACTTTTCCTACATCTGCCGAAATCCAGATTTCCCCCTTCACTTTTCCAGGCTGACCTCATTTTGTGGTGCCCTGTGAAACCTAATTGGCCTGTTTCTCAAGCGCTCAGATGAGACACAGTCAGAATGACAGGTTCAGGTTTGCCTACAGAATGAGGCATCGTAAAGAAATGGCCGTATCTTTTGCCACATGTGGTAAAGCCCAGCATTGATACTATCTTCTGAGAAAAAGAATTCATTAAATGTAAAGAGTAAGAGGCACTTAGAGTGGAAATGAATGAGGCCAATTTTTGGAGGAAAGCAGAATGTTAAGCTTATCATTTTATAAAAGCATTAGCATTCAACATTAACATTCTTTTAATTGAGTCAGTAAGGTTTTAAGCATTACGTTGTCATGGTAACAGAGTTTCAAAATTCACTTACATTGTAAGTGCCTCACTGTAACCCAGAGTTTTTACAAAGTTAATTAGTTCGTAATTATGCCACAAGTACTTTATTTGTATTGAACCTGAAATATTCTCTTGAAGGAATATTTCATGCATCAAACATTTTCTCACCCTCAGGCCATCCAAGTTTGTTTATTAATCAGAAAAGATTTGGAGAAATGAGCATTACATCACTTGCTCATTAATTAATCTTTTGCAGTGAATGGGTGCCGTCAGAATGAGAGCATCTAAACAGCTGATGAAAATATCACAAGTAATCGACATAACTCCAGTCTATCACTTAATATTTTGTGAAGTGAAAAGCATGCATCCATCAAGATGTTTTTTTTTTACTTGCTTGCAGATAAAATACCTCTAGTCCTCTATCCATAATATTGCTTTCTCCAGTAAAAAGTCATCTCGTCTGAATCAGGAGAGAAATATGCACAGATCAAGCACCGTTTACAAGCAAGAACAGTACAAAACAATTCTAAACAAATACGCCTGTGGATTTTGATGTGAGAGGACAACAGGCTTTTTCACTGTAGAAAGCGTTATTATGGATTACAGACTCACATTTTGGTCAGAAGCAACAGTTGAAACTCTTTGATGATTGATTGTTTCTTAAAAACATGGAACTTTTTACGTCACAAGACATTAGTTGATGGGCTGGAGTGGTTGGGATTATTGTGATGTTTTTATCAGCTGTTTGGACTCTTTTTCTTGGGGTTCAGATTGCAGTTACTTTGCTGAATACATTGAGCAACTTTCCATATAGGATACAAAACACTTGGTTGGACTTGTTGTTTATGTCGCCAGGGTTCAAACAGAAATTTTTATGAACCTTCTTGCAACGCTTTTCCATATGGCAGTTTATAATTCATCAAAGCACCATAAAAATATCATTCAAGTAGTCAATATGACTTGAGCTCTATATTTAAAGTCGTATGACAGCTTTAAGTGACAGGCAGACAGAAAGTCACTTTTCTGTCTATTCAGTCAGGTTTGGTCACGTCACATTGACGCCATGACATTGTTGTTGTGAAACTGAAAGTGATGGGAAAAAATGAGATGTGACATGATAGTGAGTAAATAGGGACATTTTTGGGTAAACATTTCCTTTCACAGAAAGGAAGTATCTTAAAAGAGGTGGAGATACTGTTCTTTTTTTCTTTCTTTTATATGAGTTCAATTATCTGTCAATCTCAATATAATACAGCCCTGAGAAAACTAAATTGAATTTTTTTCCCTTTCCTGTGCCACAGAAATTATATGAGATGTGAAGAAAGCGAAGCTGTGCGCTGAAGGCAGCTGTCATTATCCTTTTTTGCTCTGCTGTCAGGGCTGGCTAGTTTTGGCATAAAACTCTTCAGGCGATGTAATATACGTAGCAATTTTGCTGCATTACAGAGAAAAGAGACAAAGTAAAACATTTTTACAAGTTAAAAGGATAAATTAGGATGGAAATGATTTAAGAGCCAACATTTGGTCTTAGTCCTGGGACCAGATGTTAGATTTTCCTGCAGTGGAAGAACGTTATGGGGGTTATCCAGAATACTTGACTGGTAGCCTCTTGGCTTTCCACACATTCCTAAATTGCCATGTAATTTAAGACCTTGTTTTCATTGCAAAATAGCGCGGTGCGTTCAATTCGGTGCGGTTACAGTCGTGTTACAGAACACAAAAATAATGTTTGCATTGTTCGAGGAAACCAGGCGCAATTGCTGTTCTGCGCTGGTAATAAATGCGGCGGGTTGTGCAGTAAAACTCTTTTGAAGCGAACAGGTTTAGTGCTTTGCCTAGATTGTTTTGTCAGCTCTATACCCATGCAAATGTTTAAGAGCGCTCGGCCTTGTTTGCATTAAACTCATGACATTTCAACCGCTTTTCCCCATATCATTTACATAAGAATCGTTCCTCTTTAGAAACCTGAGACTTAAACATGAACAATAAGGTTCCTCTTTGTTTCAGCAGAACTCAATAATAACGGCCCATTATCTTCAAGAGTAGTTTATATTAATTTGGAGTCCTGGTGGGCACCATTAATGTTGCTTACATAATGAAATTCATCGAGTCTTTTGGGCTCATTGTATAAATCATTAATTTCCCGCTGCAGCACAAGTAAAAGTAAATCAACCCCACCCTGTTATTTCATTTGAAAAGAATCATTTTGTTGCTTTAGAGTCGTCTTATCTGAAGTGATACTGTGTGTTTGCCTGCACTAGCTTAAAGTGAAATAAGAAAAAGAAAGAATAGTTGCAAAGGTCAGGTTTTATTGACAGAACTATCACAGGAATGCACTGTGTCAGACACGGTGTGAAATGCAGCGGCGGTGCACATATAAAATGTCATATCCCATAGTTCCTGGCTGTTGCTCTGAAATTTCTGCTGTGTGAATTGTTTGATTTGATTAAACTTATTCTGTGCATATCAAATGGAAGGTCAGGATCTTGCGGGCAGCACTTAGTCTCACAGATAAGATAAACTAAGCCCATTGTGTTTGAATCTGTCCAATAGATGTGATACATTATCTTCATCTAATGCCAGCTTGTACACTTAACACTTTCCTGTCAATGAAGCCGAGACCTATAAAAAAGGTCACTGTACCACAATTCTGGTGCTTTATGAGAGCTGCGTCACGGCCACAGTGCTGTGTAACACATAATTTGTACTATGACTGCAAACAAGTACAGCCATGCATACTGGTTGTTGTGATGTCATAATGTCAGACAGACAGTTTATATACAAAAAAACAAACAATATAAATGATGTGAAAAGCCTTGTTGTCAAAATGTAAAGTAAACAATAAAACTATTAATAAGAAATTCAAATACATGCACACATATACAATAGTATACGATAATAATAATAACAATTATTATTATTATTATTACAATAATAGTATTTAATAATAATATATTACTATTATAATTATAAAATAAAAATGATGTATATAATATAAATATAAATGTATTATTATTATTATATCATTATGTTAATTACATAATAAAATTATTACAAAATAAGAAAATACAAATAAAATAATTATCATTGCAGTAATTTGTATATCTTATTATATAATAGTTTGTATTACTCTTATTAAAATTATTAGTATGTAATTGTGTGTGTATGTGACAAGGTTATTAGTAAAACTAAAAACATTTTTTAAAAACTCAGTATATTCATTTTGTAAATAAAATTATCATTAACTAAAAAATTATTTTAAATAAAAAATAAATGTAATAAAAAAAACATTTTATTTCCAATAGTTTTCAACATTTCTAATTTTTGTTTAGTTTAACTAAGACATTTTTAAAAAAAATTTAAATAGTTTTTTTTTTAATATATAAACATTTAAAAAATAATACAAATGACAAAAACAAATAAAACAATTACTAAATATTATCAAAAACTATAATATTATGGATGATACTAAAACAACATTGGTGTGTGCATATACAGAAAGATGAAGATAAATTGTATAAAATGTAAGTATTAAATAAGTGTATAAATATAAGTAAAAATTGTAAAAAAAAAAAAAATAATTAAAAGAAAATAAATGTAATGTTATAACAATACATATATACAAACTGTAATTTCACTTTGAACCACAGAATTCACAAAAAATAATCTTTGAAACCAGCAGACAAAATCACAGCTAGAGAAAAACACACATTTGTGAAATTAGACTTTTGATTCAAAACCTAATAGCTGTAGAGATACAGGCCATAAGCCAACTAGCCCTGGCCTGTATTCATGTGTTGCAAATGTACTTCTCATGTTCTAATCAGCATTATGATCAGTCTCAGAATGACACCGTCGGCTATCGGCAGGGACTCAGGAGAGCAGTTTAAAGCCTTTTCATGCGTGTTGCAACCACTGACTATGCATGTGAGTGGGTGTTTGTTCATGTCACAACCAGCGACGATAATGAGAAATATTTGCCTTTATCCAAACTGGTATTAGCAGCACCTCAAACGGACTAGGATAGACTGACATGAAACACGATAAGTACGTGCAGTATAATTGAATGTGAAATTTTATACCGCCTTCTATAACAAGTCCAAGCACTGCTGGTTCCTCTGCCGTTTCAAGGCTCCCACATTTTGTTTAATCCATTCTGGGTGTGATAATGTTAAGGTTCATATAATGCAAAGCAGCATTTTGCCTCAGTGACAGATGAAACGTGTTGTATAACAGGCTGAATAATGTATTTTTAATATCACTCCTTAAAGCATAGGAGCTCCATTGTAAGGAGTGTGAATTATGCAGAACCTTCAGTATTATTTGAAGTGTATGGTAATGGCTGTATCCAGTGGCTTCGACATTAGCGTATTCACCTCGCGCACAGAACATGATAGCGCTCAATCATTCACAGCCATATCTTAAAAAATAAAACAACTTCTCCAATTAGTTGCCTTTCAAAGCCTGGGCCTTTATGCAGTAATGCAGTAAAAGCCATTATGTGCCTGGATGATAGAAAGCAAGTGCTGCTGGAGGAACAGACATGGATATTGATCTAATATTATCAGCCCAGTGTCATATTCCCCAAGGCACAAATTGATGCTTGCTTTTTTTTTCAGACTCATACAGTAAACTGTGTTGAATGAAGGGAGCAAGTATTTTGGAATTATTTCTTCTTTGCTGGATTGCTCTTAAAGAAACAGTTCACCCAAAATAAAGGTCATGCTCTCATGTCAATCCAAACCTGTTTGACGGATTCATACAGGTTGTCATAGCTCTCAAATTTCATTAAGGCTCAAGAAACTTCCCGCTGGTTATGACAACATTGGTTCTTGCACGTCTTGCGACTGATCGTGAATTGGTGATGTTGCATGTTTGAATGTTTTGAATTGAACGTAAGCCTGCACAAGATTTCATGTGTATAATGGCTTATATGTTGGCCTGTTCCTCACTTAAAACTACTGTATTATACGGCTTTAGAAGACTAAAGGTGCAGCCACATTAGTGAAATTTCGATCCATTGTCTGAAATTTCCCACCAATAATTCAAGTGGCCAAATTGTCTGCCCCCAAATATTTGATATTCTTGATGCTGCTCTGTTTGACATTAGGATGACAAAAAGTTACATTTGTAGGTCTAACAGAGCTTGTTAATATCAAATGTTTGAGATGGCCAATTAGATCAAAGAAGGTGGGCTTTTTTGAACATGACGCCTCAGTTTTAATGGTGAAAGAGTGCAAGGTAAGATGTAAGTAGCAAAACATTCAATATTTGATAACTGTTTTATGATAGAAAAGTTAAATGACAGACGGTGATGCAAACTACTTACCTTTTTTGCTGTTTTGAATTTAATATAAAGGATATAATTTATGTAATTCATGTAATTCATAACTGAATGTGATGCAACAAGAAATATTAACAGCCATTTTGAATGTTTGCATATTTTAAAAGAAAAATATTATTTGCAAATTGTTCTAATTGATTACTGTAAATTCTACAATGAAAGAATAGATACCTAAAAATGGTAACATCTAAAAAGATTACAGTCAGAAAATATTATTTAACATCACTGAATCAATCTAAAAGTCTAATACACCTTCCTCAAAAAAACTGGTCTCTGTCTGTGTGGGGAAATATTCTCACTCACTCTTGCAGATTTTGCCTGTGAAAATTCGCTTAACAAAGGTACTTCTTTTTCACTAAGTAAACATTTATTTATATAGAACCTTTTAAAACAAAGTTACAAAGTGCTTTACAATAAAAAGATCAGTACAGTAACAAAATACAAAAAATAACATCAAAATTAAGAAAAAGCCATATGATAAAAATAAGTCTTAAGAAGAGACTTAAAAGAGGATACAGTAGGAGCCTGCCTAATATCCTCAGGCAGGGAGTTCCATAGCTTAGGTGCACGGATAGCAAAACGCTGTCACCTTTGGTAACAAGTCGAGATTTTGGAACCATTAATAAGCCACTATCGAAGGATCTCAAGCAGCGCTCAGCTCATAAGGAATTAATAAATCACAAATATAGGCAGGAGCCTGACCCTTCAAGGCCTTAAAAACAAGCAACAAAATCTTAAAATCAATTATAAACCTCACAGGCAACCAGTGAAGAGCAGCAAGTATCGGTATAATGTGGTCACTTTTTTTAGTACATGTTTAAAGCCTAGCAGCAGCATTTTGAATCAGCTGCAATCTTTGGAGATTTCTTTTGCTAATACCAGAATAAAGTGCATTACAATAATCAAGTCTGGAAGAAATAAAAGCATGGATGACCTTAACCAAATCTGCCAAAGAAAGGAATGACTTTATCTTTGTTAATTGCCTCAGTTGCGCAAAACAAGACTGCACCACTTTAGTCACCTGAACATCAAAGGACAGTTCTGAGTCAAAAACTGTACCTAAGTTGCGAGCATCTTTTCGAATGTTATTAGATAAGGCACCCAGACTAGAGGAGAGATTATTAATACTAACACTACTGGGGACGCATGGGGTAATTATAAGCACTTCTGACTTGGAGACATTCAACTGCAGAATTTTTTTTAACTTTAACTTTTTTTTTTTTATTACGATAAAGCTTGACATAATATGGGATGTATCAATAATACCAGGCTTTACCGGGACATACAATTGTGTATCATCTGCATAGCAGTGGAACTCAATGTCATACCAGCCCATAATTTGACCCAGGGGCAACATGCAGATAGTAAACAGAAGGGGACCCAAAATAGATCCCTGAGGGACCCCACAAAATAAAGGAGCACGAGAAGAGGAGGCATCTCCAAGCACTACAGAAAAAGGCCTATTCGACAAAATAGAAATAAACCATTTCAGAGCTACATCTCTGATACCAACATAAGTACCAGCTTTTTCATTGTGTGGAAAAGGGCAGCACAAACATTCAGCTAAATCTCTCCTTTTGTGCTCAACACAAAATTACATGGTGAAAAAATAAGTCACATACAGGTTTGTAACATCATGGAGATGACTAAATGATATTTATTTTTGGTTCCAAATAATCTATTTTCAAGTAATTACCTCTCATTTTTTCCAAATAATTATAGCTTGCTAATATTGCAGCAATTAAACAACAGTGCATTATAATATTTCCAAGCAAGACCTGAAAGGTGAATCCTCAAGAGCATATCTATGTGTTGTTGTGATTGTGATTGGTTGCCACGTGCCTCCATGCTGCTCTTGCACAATTCCCACTTCAATGATTAAATGACTCATATAGTCACTGTTTTAATTTGTCGTCATGGTGAAATTCTCTCTAGACCACTACATACAATACCAAAGGCATCATACGAAAGTGGAAAAGGATTTGGCAATGTCACAATTCAAATAACAGACATAAACATCTAAGAAATGAAAAGCCCACAGAGTTTTTCTGAGAATCCCCCTTGTTGTTCTGCAAATTAAAGCCATTCATTCTCATGTTAATGATAGCCCTCTGTCAAGCTGAGCTGATGACTATTAGTTTCCACAGACTTGCACCATTAACAAGAAGATATTTATGCCGCACTTATGTATATTTGGATTTGCCAGTTGGGTTCACACATTGCTCTCCAACAAAGGTGCTCTCCACAAGCACGAGTAACCAGCGACGGTTTCTGAGAAACATGCAAATCAAATTATTTTCAAGCGCAGACACAATCAGTGTTTGTGACATCCTATGGGAGATATTTCTGTGTTTTTCTGACAAAAGACACAGTGTAAAGGGAGCATGTGTTTTCTATTTTTACTGTATAAAGCTATAGTGTGCTTTCTCCTAGCGAAGCACGATACACAATCCATCAAAAGCTCATCTTGTGATGTATCATGTGAAATTAGGCAAGGGTTTCATGTGCTGAAACAATGCAGTTTTACTTAAAGGTGAAGAGTAAGGTTTTTTTTTTTTTTTTTGTGGTAAAATACCTCTGTAGAGAAGCCATTCATAGGTTGATTCTCCTGAAAAGTGCCAACACTGTGATGTCATTAACACATAGCTCTGTTTGAGCTCCATAGCAACACATCAGATTGGCTCAACCAATAGCATAACTTTGAAGTGGGACTTTCTGTTTATTTGTCAAATGGCATAGTGTTGGGAAACCTGTTTGAAAACACTAATTTTTGCGTTTGCGTTAAGTGACTTTAGTAGTACTGAATGACACATTTTACCTTTAACAAGCAAGAAATGGATTTAAAAACCATAATTAAAGGAATAGTTCAACCCAATATTAAGATTTAATGAAAATTTACCCTCAGGCCATCCAATGAGTTTGTTTCTTCATCAGAACAGATTTGGAGAAATGTGACATTACCTCACATATCAATGGATTCTCTGCAGTGAACAGTTCAGATGAGACGACTTTTTCACTGGAAAAAGCAATATTAGGGATTATGGCCAGAAGTGACGGTTTGAAATTAAAATGCCTTAATGATGGATTTGTTTAAATAGGAGCCAGAGGTGTTGGAAGAACGCAGCAATATTTGCTATTTTTAGGTGGGAACTCATATGTTGATTTGTCTGACTGGTGTCATCATCTCTGCCAGTTTCATATATCATTATATTTACTGCTCTGTGTCTGTGCATCTGAACAAGAGAGTGCTGATGGACCTGTAAAAATGATTGATAAACATTCCCTTTACCTGAAAATTGGTACAATGAGATATTAGAGATATTCTGAATAAATAAACAGCATGCATTTAGGTAATCTATCATGACTAAAGATGTTTGTAGAT
>NC_056583.1:5374744-5389744 GCF_018340385.1 Cyprinus carpio
AAACAGCGCGCGATGATGAGAATGATGCCATTGTGTGAAGTTGTCACATCAATGTTTTGCTTGTTTCATCTGATATACACAATAGTGCGGAAACTGAGAACGGCAAAGACGACTGAAGCGCCTCGTTGCGGAGTCGCGATCTGCTGATTGCTGATAAAATAGTGTTACATCTGATGAGCTGTTGCTGAGCGTCGCTAATGATGTATGGCTTATGCTGGCGAATATGGAGGGCAGACGTTTGAAGAGTGCGATGCGAACTAATATCAATAGGAATTGATTAATAACAAATTACGGCGTGCTGATTAAGCAGCTGCGATACCTTAAAGGTAGCGAGTGACATTTATCAAGGTTATTATGTCTGAGTGCTGCAGCCTCATTCCACATTATTCCACATAAGCTGAGATGTGTTTGTTGTTTCTGGGGATTTAACCCTTTGATGTACTGACACATTGTTCCTTTACAGTGTTTGTTTATGCTGCGCTGTGCATTTGTGTAAGTAAGGTTTAAATGATATGAATAACACCTATATCGTGCAAAGTGGTTGTAGAACTGATTGTGATTAATTATTATATTAAATTGATATTATTAATATGTTATAACGTCTGATAATACTATGTAATTATTAAAATAAATAAAAAAATAACAACGTGATATCTGTAGGGTTCTCTGTAAAAAGCTATTTCTAACTGATCTGACCATTAAAAATGATTTTTGTTTATGGAAGCTAGTCGTTGAGTCAGTTATAAATATTGATGATGATGATGATGTTTTTTTGATGTGTCTAGTGGTTAATATTTGTATTGACTTTTAATACAAAGATAACTAAATAATAATAATATGTGATATTGTACGGTACTATATTTTTAGCTATTTTTACCTCATCTGAGCATTAAAGTCATGAATATTACAGATTGTTTTTTAATGCTAATGATTATTATTTTAATGTTTTTATATGTCCAGTGGCTAATTTTTAATATGATAACTAAACAATTATGATGCTACATCAGTAAAATGTATTTAATGTAATAATAATAATAATAATTTCTTACAATATAATACATATATATCAAGCAAACTATAAATGTCATGCATTGCAAATGTCATGCAAATAATTTATGCAAACAACACAATAAAATAATTCAAATGAACATAGTTCATGACCTGTCATTTTCTGTTAAATAGGGAGTGTTTATAGTTTCTCTATTTCTGATATAAACTGATAACTATTTAAAATAAGATAATAGAACATTGTGAATATTGGTGAAAACTATTGGTCATACAAATGATCACTTTATCTCATATATAATTTATTACTGTTACTAAAGAGCTAATATTATTTTTGACTACACATAAAGCAAGTTTTGATAAAACAGTGTCTACATGACAGTGTAGACACTGTAATGTAAAGCTTTCCTATCCATTGTTCTCTAGCAATTGTGTTGCAACTGCTATTTTAACAAAGCAGCACAGCTGCGGTCTTACATGGGTAATGTAACAAGGTCTGTACCTGTTTTATCTTGCACTGCTCATGTAATCACCGATCCCAAATACAAAAAGACAATCTGCTGTGTGTGAACCTCTACTGTTCTACTGTCCTCCCCCCGTGGAGTGGAGGATCAAATAGCCTTTTCAAAATAATCAACAGGTTCTGTGTGAAGTCCTGCTGAAATGTCAAGGTTACTTTGCTGAATTATTATCGATATTTGGTGGAAACATACACCGTTGCCAGCATCAACCTTGAAAACATAGTGTTTACACAATGTAACGAGGTGTTGTTGAGGAAAAGCATTAGTCTTAATGCACTGTTTGTTCAGTTGATCAGAGCCCTGTCCTCTTTCCAACTTGCCACCGGCCTCCCTCCCTTCCCCCACTCAGCAGCAATGCCAATTATTTGCTTTTCAAATTTATTACGCATTCATGACTGCTGATCTCGAAATGGCCTGGGAGATAAGATTACTAGCCAAGAACAATGCTCCGCTCTTAGGTATACTTTACAGTTTTGAAAATATGGGGCATTTTGTTAGCTATTATTCATTTTTAGTAGTTATAACATACTTATTAACATACTAACTATACTAAGTACTAATCAGGGACAGTCGATCCAAAAATGAAAATTCTGTGGAATACTATGCCTAGCGTCAACTGTTTGGTTACCAAGATTCTTAAAAATATCTTAATCTGTGTTCAGCAGACGAATAAAACCCCTGCAGGTTTGTAAAATAAGATATTTTGAAGAATGTTGGTAGCTAACATTTCTGGTAACCATTGACTTCCATAATATAGAAAAAAAATACTGTGGTATTCAATGGCTGCCAGCAGCTGTTTGGTTACCAACATTCTTTAAAATATGTGACCCTGGACCACAAAACCAGCCATAAGGGTAAATTTCTCGAAATTGAGATTTATAAATCATCCAAAAGTTGAATAAATAAGCTTTCATTTGATGTATGGTTTGTTAAGATAGGACAATATTTTTGACCGAGATACAACTATTTGAAAATCTGGAATCTGAGGGTGCAAAAAAATCTAAATACTGAGAAAATCACCTTTAAAGTTGTCCAAATGAAGTTCTTAGCAATGCTTATTACTAATCAAAAATTAGGTTTTGATATATTTATGGTAGGAAATTTACAAAATATCTTTATGGATCTTTACTTAATATCCTAATGATTTTTGGCATAAAATAAAAATCGATAATTTTGACGCATACAATGTTTTTTTTGGCTATTGCTAAAAAAAAATATACCCCAGGGACTGTTTTTTGCTCCAGGGCCACATATCTACTTTTATGTTCAACTTAAGAAAGAAATGCATAAATCTTTTAATTTGAGGGTGAATACGTGATGACAAAATTTTCATTTTTGGGAGAACTATCCCTTTAAATTGTCTGATTGGCTGATTAACAGAAGTATGTCAGTTCCAAAATAAATCCAGCTTTGTCAGAGAATAGGATTGCAACATGAGTTAATGTTGTGTAAAAGTGTTCATTTAAACACTGTGCAGTGTTGTGTGCATTTTATATGCTGTAATATTTAGTATGATGTGTACTTGTTTTACACATGTCCTTACAAGTATTGTACAAAAAGTGACGAATGTCCGCCGCCCTTTTGTGCATTCCCAGTGTAGTTGCTAAACGAGACATGGCAAATTTAAATAACAATGTGATTAAGTGTCAGCCAAAGCACCTGCAGTAATGTGAGCTTCACTACTTCGCAGCTTCAGATGCACTCAGCGGATTGTCCAATTAAATTACATTTGCATTTGCAGCGAATAACCCGAGTGACCTCTGATAAAGTTAATCAACTATCAAAGAAATTGCCATGCATTTGCAGAAGTTGCACTTTGCTGTGTTAATGGTACAATAATAGACATGTTTTCTGTTTACAAGAAGAGAGTCGACATCAGTGGTTCTTAATTGATGGGTCAAGACCCAGAAATGGGTCACAGTTCTGTTCGCAAAGAGTGTGTAAAAACTTTATAAATGCAAATAATAAAATGTAACATAGCATTTCATTGTGTGAAATTAGTGTAGAAAATTAAATCAAATGAACAACTTTTAAAAGGTCAGAGAAAAATTTTCCCATATTTTTTTCATGCAAATTCTGTGACCTATGAAGCTAGCCAAATTAGACAGATGCCAAGGTTGCATCTGGGAAACCTACAAAAAGAAAATACGACCCAGACTACACTGGTGTGTGCTGTTATTATTGGTTAGTTTGATGTTAAAAATATATAAAATATTCATAAAAATATAAATATTTTTATATTGTTTATTTTTATAAGTTGTAAATATTTTATATTGTTAAATTTAGAAAACACACACACAGTTTTAAATTAAATAAAATATGTAAATATATGTATGTATAAATATTTTTATGTTGTTTAATTTATATGTATATTTATAAATAATATAAAAAGAAGACATGCCTCTGACTACATTGGTGTGTGCAGTTATTATTGGTTAGTTTTTACAGACTTTTATACTATTAATAAATTATTTAATTCTAAATTAAAAATATGAAAAATTATATTTATATATAATATAATTTAATACATATTTTATGTTTTTTATTTATAATATATATTTAAATAATATTACAATATAATATTATAATAAAAATATATTTATTATATTTATTATATATTATTTTATTATTATTAATTCATCTATTATTATATTCATAAATAATAATAATAATAATAAAAAACACACTTCAGTCTGACATTGTTTATGCTAAACAGTTTTGGTGCTGTTGGGCTGCCGCTTGATGTTTATTTTTAAATCCTGAAGCAAAACCATTGGAGATCCACTGATCTGACAAGTCTTGAATATAAACCGTTTGTACTTTAGATCAACATTCAGTCTTATTTGAATGCTCAGCAGCAAAGACTTTTGCATAACACGACTGGCAATGTCTAATGTTTAGCGAGCGTGTGTATGCAAACAGGAATGTATGCGAGTACTCTTGTGTGATCAGACAGGGCCACTCTGCAGTTGGCTTTTTGTTTCTACACCCAGGTGATGTAATTTCCCCTCTGGCTGAGGTTAGTCATTCATTAGAAGGATAGCAGTGGCTGAAACAGCAACAGGCCTGCAGTGATCTCTTTCTGGCAGCCAGCCGATAAAATTTAACACTTAGAGTTTGTGCCTAGAGAGGGCAACATAACACTCCTGTGAAGACATGCAGTTTTTGCTTTTTTGAATCGACTTTTTTTTGCCCTGCTGGGCCAACAAATTCTTGGGCGTACAGTCTTACTGTACTCTGTAGCACTGGCGTTCAGCTCGGCTTCACGCGGATCTGTTTGTTTCTAATTATATTTCCTCTTGTCTTTCATCTCATTTAATCTGTCCTAGAGCGGAAAGTTTTTTTTTTTTTCTTCCCAGAAATAAAGATACAGAATACTCCCTACCATAGCCAATATTTCATTTGTGATAGTATTTCACAGAAAATATGTGTCATTTTTTAGGGAGGAATTGTTTTGGCAAGAGCTCAGCACGGCTCTCACAGTTTTTCAGTCTTTAATTGGACCCAGTTGTTCTAGAGTCCCTTAGCTCGTAATATCATTGTTGTAGAGTGTATGTGAGAGCGAGAGAGAGAGACAGAAGGGTTTTAATGCTGTGTGAATACTCTTGAATAGCATTTATGTGACATAAGAGCAGAACTAAATGGGGTTGGTGCTTTATAAATAGATTGCATATCAGATTCCAGCAAGCACTGTACACTTTGTCTAACAGTTTGCATATCCATACGAAACCTCCAGTACTGTGCATTTATAAACCATGTGTAAGTAAAGATAATGGCGGTACGTGCAAATATTCTTGCAAATGTCCTTTTTTTTTTTTGGAGTGCCAGGAGCTTGAAAGGATCCAGGGAAGGGTGCTATAATGTCTTATTAGTTGCTTCTTTCAGCTGTTATTTGAATTACAAACCTGGAGATTCAGAGTTACGCAGGAAGCGTGTGGCAGCGATCCAGACTCATCTCTGCTGCCTGGCATCAGTCCATGTTTGTGTTTGAATCCCTAAGACATATTTATAGTTCAAATTAAATCAGCACTCCTCTTGTAGGTAATATTCTGTAACATGTTTTTTACTTTGCCGTGGCAGGTTTACGTTAGGGATGTGCAAAACTACATATTTTCATATTTGACTAGGCAGTGACTAGTAGGTCTTAAAGAGATACTTCATCTATGTATATATATATATATATATATATATATATATATATACTGCCTGATAAAGCACAACATAGTTGTCAACACCTCTTTTCCTGTCTCTAAATTGATCCTTTTCAAAGAACTGCTGGCAAAAATATTAAACTGGACAAAATTCCAGCTAAAATAGTCAACCTTGGTTGATGGGCGACTAGTCATTTTAAACACTTGTTTGTTAAAACATGATTATTTGAACTTTTTAACCCGAGTGTGTGGTTGACATTGATATTTCTTGTTTTTCTTTAACCTTCATCTGAGCATTACGAACAAACATTTGTATTGTCTCTCAAAGCTCTCGCGTTTCATGACAAATGGGTTTAATTTTGTAAAGCGGTGTCATCATATTTCAGAGCGGCCCGTTCTGAAGCAGCGCTGCACTTCCACGTCCAATCAGCGCGCCGCTCGACTCACTCAAACAAACGGCTGTTGTTGGCGTGTTGTAAAAGGAACTGAATTAGATTCAGGAGAGATTTCAGTTACACATCTGCAAGTTATTTCTGAATCAGTTCATGCCTCTTTGACAGCGACTGTGCTAATTGCAGCAGGATGGAGCCGCGGGTCTCGTCTTCAGTGTGAATGTGCAAAACAGACGTTTAATGCAACACTGGAGTTTTGAGTTGAGAAAATAAACGGTGACAATTTGTGTCTAAACTTGGGAACTTGTGACGTCAATGTCATTGTTCAGTTCAACCTTAACTTCTGTGAAAGTTTACCTAAAGAGAGCAATCAAATGTATTCATTCAAGTGATCTTTTGTACTAGCTGGCTGATGCTAATGTTAGTACAGTCTAGTTTATTCACTCTACAAATAAAGGAAATAATCAAATGAGATAAAGTAGCATTTATTTTGTAAAGTATTTATTTCACTAGATTATCTAAGAATAGGTTTTAGCATTTAATTTATAAATAATTTGTACTGATTTTACAGAGAAAATGGCTTTATTATGATTATATTCTATTACCATGATTTTTTTTTTATTATTATTTATAATTAATAAAGGCTGTAAGATTGCGTTCGTACCATTAACTCCTAGGTTTAAGTGTGCTTTGATTGTGATAGGAATAGTAGTAAATGTAAACAAGTTTGTACAACAGCGTTAGCTATGTGCAGTTAAGCATTAACTGTTGTTTACATGCATAGTAATTAAGCACATCCAATATTAAGTGGTAGTAAGAGAATCTCTGGGTTTTTTCATAAATGAACGAATGGATAAACACAAGATTCCTTTCCTGCCTTTATGCAGCCAAGCGCCGTATGACAAAAAATAAGCTTGGGTAGCTTTTGAATATTTGCAGTATATTTTTCACAATGATTCTGATTTTGATAATTTATTTGATTATTATTATGTTTCCTAAAGAGTGTGTCGTTAGTTTGTATGTGAGTATGAAAGAATATAGACAAGGATATTTTAATAGCATCTCCCATTGTAGAGCTGAATTTTAGATGTTTAAGGTGTGTTTCCTTTCGATCTTAAATTTCAAACAACTGATTTGCCTCATGCCATTTTTCTTGAATTAAAATGTTGTGGTAAAAATATGTAGGTGAATATTGATGTTTATATTGTGTATTGTTAATACCCATATAAATAAAAATAATTCAGTATTCAACATTTTTTATAAGTTGTATCACTCAGTCCTAGTTTCTAGTTTGATCTCAGAGTGAGATCAGTTATTCAAGCTGAGTTCTTGATTTAACTTATAACTGGACTTTAAAAGACTTCATAAGAATCTGCAAGGCCCTTTTTTCACATTAGCAGGTCAATAATTAAATCGACATGCAAGCAGGTGTAAAAATCTGTGGTGACCTGGGGAATTCTTGAGCTGACCCCTGAAT
Source organism: Cyprinus carpio (assembly GCF_018340385.1). Lineage (NCBI taxonomy): Eukaryota > Metazoa > Chordata > Actinopteri > Cypriniformes > Cyprinidae > Cyprinus > Cyprinus carpio. Next base: position 5,382,291 of record NC_056583.1, read on the forward strand.
CAGCGGAGTGAGACGGGCTCAGCATGTCTTCGCCGTCTGCAACTCTTCACTCTGCTTCTGAAAGACCCTTAAAGTGTAATAAAAAGAAGGCGAGTGTAAATCCAAAAGTAAAGCAAGGAAATCTGTAAAAGCCTTTGATTGATCTTTCTCGTAACATCACTTTTAATAATAGAAGAGAATTGCAGTTTGTTTCCTTCTAAATTAATTTACACAATGAAGCAATATTTCAATCAAAGCAGTGAGGCGCAGTCAGAGCTTCAAAGCGGCGGAGCAGGGCACATGATTTCATAGTAAAGTTTGCTGTGTCGCCATCAGGATTAACAGTGATTTACATCTGTGCTCAGATGGTCATTATGGAGAGGCTAGATTCAGTTTTCTGCTGCAAACATTTGGAGGCGTGCAGCCGTTTTCTATTTACACCCGTAGTGGATGAAAAAAGGGCATTTAAATTAGTGGTTCTCAAACAGATTTGCTTCAGGAACCAGTTTTTAAATTGGGGTTAACATCTAAATCGGTACAAGACTGAAAAGTAAACAAAAGACATATAGAGTGTTTAATTGGCATTTATTTTATTTTATTTTATTTACACATTTAATTTTTTATTTTATTATTTCATTTTATTGAAATTAATTAGATTTTTTTCATTTTATTTTTATTTTATTTTTTATTTTATTATTCTATTTTTATTTTGTTATTCACTTTTTGAACTTATTTCTTTTTTTACATTTAATTTTACATTTAATTTTTTTTATTTTTTTGTCTTTTTAAACAAATTTATTTATTTGTTTATTATTTAATTTCATTTATTTTTTATTTTATTTAAATATATAATTTTTTTATTATCTCGTTTCAATGTTAAACTATTTTATTTTTATTTATTTTATAGATTTATTATTGTTTTTATTTCGTTTTTACTATCAATATATTTTTTTTTTTTATCTTGTTCTTTATTTTTTTAATTGTATTTTTTTGTGTGTGTTGTTATTTTATTTTATTTTGCTATCTCATGTAGTAAATGCAACTATATAAAGGTGCATAGTTAGGATAGCAAAATAAAATAAAATATATATATATATAGTTTGCATTTTTTTGTGTGTGTGTGTGTGTGTGTGTGTTTATGCTTCTTGCTCTTCTATTTGTGGGTCGCGACCCACCAGTTGAGTTTCCACTGGTTTCTTCTGCAGTATTCTACATGGCAGGGGAATGCTATGTAAACGTAGAGGAATGCATACATCCCCCATTGCAAGGAAATCATAGATAACGCGTTCATATCCTTTCATTTGTGGCTTTTATTAAGGCCAGAGCCCCTTGACTTTGTACCTCTTGGTGACTTCATAAACCTTTTCATATGGTGCGGTTAAGTACACTGAAGTACAGTTCCATTTTAGTCCCATTACTCTGTCTGTGCTAGAGTTAAATTGTTTGCTTGACAGCGTGACAATGGGATCTATTCTATGGAAAAAAAAATTCTAAACAGAAACAGCCCTACTTAAAAAAAGACGTAATTAGACGTGGTCTGTTCAGCAGAAAGTTGGTGCTCGCTGCAGATCCGGCAGAATGTAGCACTGAACAGAGAAGAAACAAAGAAATGAACTATATTCTAGTGTTGCAGTGCAGGTATTCCCTCTTATCTGTGCTAGCTGTTATTGAGTCAAACTTAGGAAACTTAGCCAAATAATGCAGAGGAAGCATTCAGTGAATTTTCTCAGCATGCTGAATGGTGCAGTGGGATCAGTCAAAAGTGCTTGATCCAGTGCTCTGCCAAATACGAATGCATCTGTTCCCCAGATTCCCTGTTTAACTGTTCTGTTATTGTGTGCCAGGTCACAAGCAAAGGTCTTTCTTAACTTTTTTAAAAGTATAAAGCAAGCAAGACTGCTTGGTGAAGTCATTGTAATGCCTTAGTGCCGTGATGCATTAAAATGGAATTGCACTCCAAATTACAACATTTTGAATTACAACCTGTGCAAGATCTATATTAGAAAGAAGAAATGCCTCTCTGGTTGGGGCTATGCTTTTTGTCTTTTGCCTTAGGCTGTTTACATTGAACCCAATACTGATTTGTTTTTCAAATCCGATCTTTATGGCTGTTCACAGTGTAATTTTGCAAGTAATGAAATCGGATCAATTTGTTTGTGTGGAGTCAAATATTTTGTAATGGGTCATTATGTTAAAGAACAAGAGGATTTTTTTTATTAACCTAGTTAAAACTCATGTGCCAAGAAATGTGCACTTTGTATTCATGATGGTTTAGAAAAAAAAAATGTACAGTTTTCAAGAAAATTTTAAATATGCAATAATGGTCTAAAGTTTGAAAAAAAAAATTGTTAATGTTTTTAAAATAAGGCTGCATTTATCTGATAAAAATACAGTAAAATCAGTAATATCATGAAATATAAAAAATTAAAAGGTAATTTATTGCTGTGACGCAAAGCTGAATTTTCTGCATCATTACTCCAGTCTTCAGTGTCACACGTTCCTTCAGAAATCGTTTTAATATGCTGATTTCATGTTCAGTTTTAATATATATATATATATATATATATATATATATATATATATATATATATATATATAAATTATTATTAGGGCACAATTATTAATTGTTCTTATTATCAGAGTTTAAAACAGTTTTTGCTGCTTAATTTTGTGAACAGCATTTATTTTTGAATGTTTGAAGTAGAAATCTTTTGTAACATTATAAATGTCTTCACTGTTAATTTTAATGCATCCTTGAATAAAAAAAAAATATTTACCCGAAACTTTTGGATGGTATAAGAGACTTTTTTTTCCCCAAAACTTAAAAAAATAAATAAAAATAAAGTGTTATTTCACCCAAAAATGACAATTCTGTCATTAATTACTCACCCTCATGTTGTTCCAAATTGATGATATTCCATTTATTTAATGTATATATATATTTTATTTTATTTTGCTATCCTAACTATGCACCTTTATATAGTTGCATTTACTACATGAGATAGCAAAATAAAATAAAATAACAACACACACAAAAAAATACAATTAAAAAAATAAAGAACAAGATAAAAAAATAATAAATATTGATAGTAAAAACGAAATAAAAACAATAATAAATCTATAAAATAAATAAAAATAAAATAGTTTAACATTGAAACGAGATAATAAAAAAATTATATATTTAAATAAATTTTAGAAATTCCAATGATATTACCACGATCAATGCACAGAAACATAGCAAACATCAGTAAAACAGTCCATGTGACATCAGGGGTTCAACAGCAATTTTTAGGAGCTACGAGAATACTTTTTGTGCGCAAAGAAAACAATAATAACATAATATATTTAGCAATTCTTCTCCCCAAGTTACCGTCTTCCGCCATTTTGGAGAGTACCCCAGAACATAATCAACATAATGAGCATTGTTTATGTTCAGCATGCGCATGCTTTCGCTGAACGTTATGAGCGTTGTTTATGTTCAGTAGACAGCGTGCAGATGCCGAATATAAACAACGCTCGTTACACTGGGAGCTCTCCAAAATGGTGGAAGACTGTAACTCGGGGAGAAATAATACTGCTGAATAAATTATATTATTATTATTATTATTATTCTTTGCACAAAAAATAAGTATTCTCACAGCTTCATAATATTACGGTTGAACGCCTGATGTCACATGAACTATTTTACCGATGTCCTTGCTACGTTTCTGTGTGTTTATCGTGGTAATATCATTGTTGTCTATGGAGGGTCAGAGAGCTCTCAGATTCCATCAAAAATATCTCAGTTGATGTTCTGAAGATGAACAAAGATCTTACGAGTTTGGAACGACATGAGGGTGAGTAATTAATGACAGAATTTTCATTTTTGGGTGTACTATCCCTTTAATTGTGTATTTTATAAGCTAAAAGCATGTTTTGCAAATATCATAAACTACTGATTAATAAACATCATTATTGGGAGACGACAAGGTCAAATTATCTGATATCTTATGAGCCTTATTAACCTTATTAAACATTTGTTTGGTGCACACAGAGAGGGGCACAATTGAGAAATATGGTCAATGTTTTCATTAAATTAGGAATTTAAGAGTGTTCTGCCTGGTTTTGCCACTATACCTCTGCCCTTCCTCACTTTGCATATTTCTTTCGACAGGATGAAGTTATCGCTGTCTCTGAGAAAGTCATAGTGAAGTTAGAGGATCTGGTGAAATGGATGGTGGCGGATGTGTCGAGTTGGAACAAGGGTCTGCAGGCCATACCCCTGAAACCCACCGTGCTGAAGGAGCTCGGCAAGAACGGCCAGAGAGAAGCGCTCCACAAATACAGAGAGTCCACGCTCAACAGCGGCCTCAACTTCAAGGACGTCCTCAAAGAGAAGGCTGAACTCGGTAAACAGCGTGATTTCTCATTCCTCACAGTCCCTGTTTGGCACATGACACCATTTACACGATCCGAACAGTAAGACTGGGTTAAGAGTAATGATTTGATTATGGCAGTATTCTTTATTGCAGTTATTTCCTCTGCAAAGAACATGAGGGAAGACACTCGGCATAAATTGAAAGCATGTAATTGCACAAATCTCACTAAGGCACTTCACGTATGCATTTAAGTAACATTCGAGAAAATAACACGACTAACTGCCTGCAGTCCTATATAATAACACAGCTTGAATGTTTTTCGCGTCAAACTTATTTTTTACAGTGAGTAGAAACTTAAGTGATTGTACAAGACACAACAAGAGAGTGTTTGAGTTTGACACTTGTTTAAACAGGCAGGGTGTCGCCCCTGCATTCATCTCCCTCTGCGCTTTTTCCTTCTCTGGTTGTTTGTGTCTCTCATTAACTGGGAACAATATGGTGTGTAAATGCTCATTAATGTGCAGACGGATCACAACCAGTGTGATTACGCTTCCTGTGTGATTGCTCAGTAAGGATCTGATTTATTAAAGCATTGTATGTTTAGTTTTTAGCTTGGGCTCAGTTTTGGCAATCAAAAATGAAACATTTGCTCATACTTTGTATATTTTGTGTATTCTAAACAAATACCTGTGTGCTTGCTAACTAAACGAAACGGGGTCTAACTCTATTTTGTGTTATGAAGAAGATGCAATAAATAGCATGTTTCTTTTATTAGCCGTTGACACATCTTAAGAGTGATAACACATGAGTTGTTATATTTGCAACTTTTGTAATCCAAGAGTTCTTTACCAGTGTGTGTGTATTTTGGTTGCGTTCCTGTTTTGCAAATATCTGCTGGCTTGGACTGGGTCATAACAAATATACTCACAATCATTTTGCTGGCCGTTTAAGATTAAGCACAATTGTGAATATTGCAGATTTTAATGTGCTTTTTATTAAGTGTCTTTAGGCTAATTTACCTTTTTTTCTTAATTGTCTTATGAAAAGTGTTAAGAAGTTGCTTGAGGTGCATAGGTTTTTTCTCTTTCTATGTTGTCTTTTCATGGTGAAACAGGAAATTTGGGCAGGACATATTTAAGGACTTGGTCATTTTTTAAATAGCCAATAGGCTTTAGTTTATCAAATCAAGTTGTAAACATGATGTTACTTGGTAATACTAGTCACTCACAGGATGATTCATCAATATTTTGGTCTGTTTTCCCAGAAGAGATATTTAATAAATGCCTATGAAGTCATAGAAAGTTTTATTTTATTTTTGTGGACATTTTGCTTACTTTAAAAGTTTTTAGTAACTGTGTTTATATATATATATATATACATATCCTAACATGTGTGTGTGTGTGTGTATATATATATATATATATATATATATATATATATATATATATAATATATATATATATATATATATATATATATGTATATATACATACACACACACATATATATAGGCTAACAACTTTTAGGCTAAGTTTTTAAAAGTCCAAAATTTAGATAGAGAGAGAGATAGATAGATAGATAGATAGATAGATAGATAGATAGATAGATACTATATATGTGTGTGTGTGTGTGTGTGTGTGTGTGTGTGTGTGTGTGTGTGTGTGTGTGTGTGTGTGTGTGTGTGTGTGTGTGTGTGTGTGTGTGTGTGTGTGTGTGTGAAAAACATTCCTAACATGCCTTATTTCAAATTAAATCTTCTATTTTGAATCTACTTGGCTACAAAAGAGATGATTTCTATAACTAAAAGTGCAAATACGTAAAGGCAGGAAAATATCAAGATATTTTTTTTAGCTATATTGCCTAGCCTAGGCAGTCAAAAAGGCCAACCAGGGACTTCCACGATTCTGCAGACTCTGTCTTGTCAACAGGCAGAATCCCAAAAAATCCATTTTCAGTGCATAGCATTTCAATAAGTTCTCAAGCCGGTTAAAAGCCACTGAAGGTCTAAATATACATATCACCCCTTTCAATTTGGTGGATATAATAATTATGCAGCACTAGTGGATAGATCTTTTTGCTATGCCAGTTACTGGAATTTGCATACGGCTTTGTCTCGAAGCGTGGAGGTGAACATGCTCTCAAGTGGCCTGATGTATGAGGTTCCTATGAGAAAGAAGAATCAATAATGGATGCTTTGTCACTGTAGCTTATGTGCAGGCTACAGCTGTAAATGACAATCAATAGCTGCACAAAAAGATCAGTGATTTATTCGCTGTCAGTCCTGCAACCTTATTATTTCTTTGTGTATTGTGAGTGTGCACATTTCTGTCACTTTTTAATGACTCTATAGGAATGTGTTTGCGTTGTTGGGATGCTAAATGGATTTACTCATAGTACCTCGAGATCCACTTGGTAAGCAAAATATTCTGGCACAGAACCATTCTGGCTGTTTGGATTATTCAGAAGGGCAGTTCTTTCAATATCAGACTTAGTTTGTTCATTAAAAACAAAGCATTAAATGGAAAAAAAAAAACTAAATTATTTTCATAATTTACTCACTCTCATATTGTTCCAAACCCATATGACTTTCTTTCCTCCATGAAGTACAAAAAGAGAAATTTTGAAGACTGTATCAGTCGCTCTTTTCCATGAAATCACATGGAATGAATAGGACAATGGGCTTTCAAGTTAAAAAGGACACAAAAGCACCATAAAAGTAGTCCGTGCAACTTGTAACACTATATGTCTCTTAAAGGGATTCCCAAAAATGCACTCCCATGTTGTTCCAAACCTGTAAGAGCTTCTTTTTTTCTGTTGAGCACAAAAAGTTGATGGTAGCCATTGACTTCCTTAGTATTTTCTTTCCATACTATGGATGTCAATAGCTACCGTCAACTGTTTGCTTACCAACATTGTTCAAATTATCTTATTTTGTGCTCAAAAGATGAAAGAAACTCATACAAGTTTGGAACAACATGAGGGTGAGTAAATGTTGACAGAATTTTCAATTTTGAGTGAACTACAGCTTTAAATCATAAGATAACTTTGTTTGACGAACAAGCCAGAAATGAAGTCATTATTCCCTGATAATAATGGCTGTGACTGAATTATTGAGTA
>NC_056583.1:6777244-6782244 GCF_018340385.1 Cyprinus carpio
AGATGATGTTACAAATCCCTGTTATTTTTCAATCCCTCCAACCACCTGATTTCACTCTTGCATGTAACTCCACTTTTCGTGTTGCTTGGTTAACTGTGGAAGACTAGTGGCTCCATGTGCTGGGCTACTTACACTTCAGCTGGTGTTTTCGGGATAACTTCAATGACATACGCTCCAGAGGTGACATCTGGGAAATCACTCTGTTTTTCCTTTAGCTCCTTAGCAAGCCTGTGAGTGACAGATTCAAAGTATAGACATAAATGTCATGTTTTCTTTGTATCCAGCTTCTGCTATGTACATATATATATATATATGTAATGGATAATACAATTTGAAATGATATGTTTTTCCATAATCACAAACACACTACACGATTAAGAAAACGCATGCACTGCATTTGTGACTCACATTGGGGTTAATGTCATCATTCTTACACCGATATACTTCTTCTTTGTGGCTGTTTTTCCTGAAAACAAATATGAGATAGTTATTGATTGATACTATACTAAATCTGACTCAAATACATGTAATTAAGATACCAAATAGTTACTGGTAACCATTTATTTTCATAGTATGAAAAAAAAAATGAAAATACTATGGTAGTCAATGGCTACTGGCAACTGTTTGGTTACCATCATTCTTCAAAATATTTTCTTTTGTGTTAAACAGAGGAAAGAAACTCATATATGTTTGGAATAACTTTAGGGTGAGTAAATAATGACAAAATTTTCATTTTGGGGTGAATTATCCCTTTAATGTATCCATGCTGAATAAAAGCTGAAAATTCTGCTTTGCCATTGCAGGAATTAATCATATTTTAAAATAAGTTCAAATAGAAAACCATTTTCAATTATTACCTATTATCAATTATATTATAAATATGATCAATTATTAACTAGTTTTAATAATATATTACATTATTGTGATTCTTACTGTTTTTGATCATATAGATTAAGTTTTGGTTTTTATTTTATGTTTTTTTGATTACATTATACATTTTATTTTCTGTTAAAATCTTTTGATCTGCAGTGTAAGAGTTCCGGATTTAGCACATTTTAATCCATCATTTTGCTCCTCACCTTTAGCCTGTCTGTCGTGAGACTCAGCCAGGAATTGTCGGATCTTGTCAGAAGGAATAGCGAAGGATATTCCTGCTGTCACCTTCAGTGTGTTGATTCCTATCACCTCACCATCCTACAGCAATCAACACAAGAGTGAATACACAAGTATAAATGTGAACTTACACAAACATACCACACATCTGCATGCACAGATGTCTTCCTGTCACGATGGGATGTTTCCGCCATTGATCATTATGCATGCACACATGTGTTTACGATCACGGCTGACTCAACACAGGGTCTGCCAACATATGTTTCTAGGCTCATAAAGACATGCTGTAAACATTATCAACCCTGGCTGCATTCTGTTACTCCTGTTAATTCACTAAGACATAAGACTGTAGCTGGTTTCATTATTTACGTATAAGGAGGACATCATAACAAAAAGCAAAAATCTTACCAGGTTCACCAGAGGCCCTCCTGAATTACCGTACTGAAACACAGAAAGAGTTTGTGTTTATGAAAAAATATCTGATTCATTTTTTTTTCTCTTGATAATGCAACTGTCATATCTATCTATCTATCTATCTATCTATCTATCTATCTATCTATCTATCTATCTATCTATCTATCTATCTATCTATCTATCTATCTATCTATCTATCTATCTATCTATCTATCTATCTATCTATCTATCTATCTATATACATACATATATATGTGTACACACATGCGCGCACACACATATACACAAAACATTTATTTTAGATCATAATTTACATTATTAACTGTTTTACAGTATTTTTTGATCAAATGAATGCAGCCTTAGAGACACTTTTCAAAAACATTATAAAAACTTAATTATCCCAAAAATGTAAATATCATGCTAAATATCAGAGTATATTATATTTGTGCACTGTGAAATAGTTATTTCTATCATTATTTAGCCTTTGGATTTATTTTTGACTTAAATAAAACCAGTAATTTACATTTTAGCATTTTTAGGTTTACATTTTTCCAGTGTATAAAAAAAAGAAAAGAAGAATATATATATATATATATATATATATATATATATATATATATATATGTGTGTGTGTGTGTGTGTGTGTGTGATAACATAATATATACAGTATATATATACAAACATACACACACATTCATACATACATAGTGTATATATATATATATATATATATATATATATATATATATATATATATATATATATATATGAATATATGAATATATGAATATATATAAATGTGTGTGTGTGTAAATTATACACTGAAAAACTGATTTCACAAACTTCATTATTTTATAGTCAAAATCATGTTAGAAATAGCTCTTTTGCAGAGAACAATTAAAAATTATAATAAAAAAATGGTAACATCTAAATAAACCGGTTTTATTAAAAATTATTTACCATCACTGAATCAATTTATATTTAAAATTTATATTTATATTTAATTTAATTTATATTTAAAAACTAATTTTTATAGGTTTAATCATGGTTGAGCATGGTTGAGTATGGTTAACTGTGTTTGGGCTCACATTGATGATGGCATCTGTCTGGATGTAGTCCATGTCAGAGTTACGCAGGCCCAGCTCTTTGCCGCCTCTCTGGGTGGTGCTGACGATGCCTGTAGTCACTGTGTTCTGAAGGGAGAACGGACTGCCGATAGCGACCACGAACTCGCCCGGTCTCAGATCAGCTGACCGACCCAACAACAGAACTGGTAGTTTCATCTGCAATATGAAATAAAATACAGCTTGAGACTTTGACACCATCGGCCATTATCCATCCTTCAATTCAAGTTATATTTTTAAAACAGAATTATGGTAAGGCCTATAGATTTTAGAAGCATTTCGAATGAAAATAACTTAATTATATTAGTATTGTTATTTATTTGATCAAATAAATAAAACTATTTAAAAAAAAATTAAATATTTTAACAATCATTAATTAAAGGAATAGTTTAAACAAAAACTAAAATTTACTTATTCTCAGGTCACCCAAGATGAAGAAATAAACTCAAATACATCTTGGATGGCCTGACGGTGAGTACAATTTCAGCAAATTTTCATTTTGGGGGAACTATTCCTGTTAAATGAATGAATGCATGAATGAATGAATGAATGAATGAACGAACAAACGAATGAATAGCCCTTCTGTACATCCTCTAAGATTTTTTCTCCTTTCCACAAGAAAATAAACAAACAAACAAATAAAAATACAGATTCAAAAAATACAAAAGAATTCTCAGAAGAAGTATCTGAGAATCAGGAGACCAAAGCAAAAGTTTCCATTTGATATCCATTTTTTCTCATTCTCTTGTTCATCTCACAACTGATTTGTTTGTAGGGAGATTCTTTATATAAGGAGTTTCTCTCCTATAGGGGAGGAATCATTTCTTGTAAGTGAATTAAGTGTATTTTCCTCAAGTGCTCTGTGGTATGGCAAGCTGAGCTGAAAATAAGACAGAAAAACACATCCATTAAGCTTTCATCACCATACTACACAGCTGGTATGAGGTTCTTCTGCTCAGCAGTTGGTTTTCCAAACATGAAGTCTGACATTGTGGCTAAATAACTCTACCTTTATCTCTATGTGCTGATTTTGATGCAATGTCTTGCCCTGTACAGTGGTTTCAGCATTTATAGATGATCTTGCAGATAATGAAAGGCTTCAGAGCCACATGAGAAAGCCACACACCTCAGCTGCTGAGACTAAAGCAGACCGCAGCTTTCTGATGTTTAGATGAGGATGTGTCCTCCATCTTAGTCCCTAATTATCTTCTAATCATTTGCATGTCTTTTGATGCTCCTGATTCTAGTTTTAGGTTTTTGATGACATTGGCTGGGTCGGCTGAAGGCAGCTATCTTGTTACCTCACTACCAAACCAGGCACATTGGAAAAAAGTGTCTGTTGTACCAATTCTGTAAACTTATATTACTTTTCTTCTTGCATGTTTCGCAACACATTCAGGGCCCTATTTTAACGATATAAGTGCATGGTCTAAAGCGCACGACGCAGGTGCACTCAGGGCGTGTCTGAATTCACTTTTGCTAGTTTAATGACGGGAAAACGGTTGGCACGCCCAGGCCCAATGTCTAAAGGGGTTGTCCCTATTCTCTTAATGAGTAATGGGTGTTTTTTGGGTGTAACGTGCAATAAACCAATCAGAGTCTAATTTCCCATCCCCTTTAAAAGGCAGTTGCACTCGCGCTATGACGGGTTCGCTATTTACATGGCGGAATGTAATTTTTTATTTTAAAAAATGTTTGTGTGCTGCTGCGCGTCCCTGTGTGTGTAATAAACAAAGTGTATGCACATTGTGCACCCACCTATAGGCGCATATTACTAACGCGCTCTTTAAATAACAAAGAAAAAATATTGTGCCAGACTTTAGACCAGGTTTGAGTTGGTCTATGGTGGAGTTTATTTTCAGTTCCTCAAAATAGCAACGCGCCAACAATGCACCTGAACACACCTCTTTTTTAGACCAGCAGGCCCATGGGTGCTCAAATGGGTGCAAATGCATTTGCTATTTAAACAACGCGGGGAAAAAAAACTAGCAAAAACACTTTCCTGTTTATAGTGAATCTATAGCCCTATTCGGATGGTAATTGTTTCTCAGGGGGATGTAAGTGATCTTCACCATTTACAGGGGATAGTCGGTGATTTAATTGTACTAATATTTTAATTAATATTATATACAAATATAGCGCATCTTTTAAACAGGAGATTTAAATAATCAAATAATAAATAAGATTATATATTATAAAATATGCTTGGAATAATAAGAATATATATTTTACATAATAATAAGTATTTTTAAATGCATTTTACACGATAATAAGAATACATTTTGTAAATAAAATTAATTTTATTTACAGCAGACACTTATGTGACTGTTCACGTAAGCAGCACGTTTC